>NC_134407.1:10217385-10404885 GCF_038048845.1 Mixophyes fleayi | reverse complement strand
CAAACAACAATTTAATGCAGTGTCATGAAAAAAAGATAACACTATACTCACCATGGATCATTTCTTCCTTTTTTTACCCATTATCATGCGATATAACAAAATATCCTCCTTGGTGACAGCTACACAGTTGGGTATCATTCCTGTATATTAGACGACAAGGCCATATTTATATTATTTAACACTTTCTTGAACACATATATAACTTTGGGGTTAAAAATTGAAATTACTTACATGAAAAGAAGTCTTCTATTACACATTGGCGGACATGAGTTTCAAGCTCCACCATCTGTCCTACCTCAGTAGAAAGGTCCAAATCCAAAGAAATCTCTGGATCTATATCAACCTCCAATCGGTTTGCAATATAAACATTGTGCAGAATAGCAAAACCAATAGTTATATCACAAACTTTAGAGGGTGAATATAAAAGCAAACTGCCGGACCTGTCTAATCAGCGAAACCAGCTTTTAAGGGCACCAAAGGTTCTTTCAATAACACCCCTAATATTAATGTGTGCTGCTTGTTACCTTTTTTTCTGCGGCAGACATAGGGTTGCTTAATGGAATCAGCAACCAGGACCGGTTTCCATATCCTGCATCTCCTAAAAAAAAATAAAAAATTACATTATTAATTAGCATTGGCATAATCTTAACCTTTTTTTTTTATTTTTTCTCAATATATTGCTTTGAATAAATAGTACATTGGAAAACAAAAAAAACCAAAATTAATTACCAAGCAGCCAGCCATGTGGAAAGGATCTTGCTTCAAAATTTCGGAACAACGAAGACAATTGCAGAATGGAGTCATGCGATGAACCTGGAAAATCAACAACACCATTGGTGATTTTATTATTTGCATCACAAACCATCTGAACATTTATGGAATGGAATTGTTTTCAATCACGAAAACTTTCTTCCATTCGGCATGGTGGTGTAAGTGCAATGTCAATTGCACCCAGCACATAAAAGTCAGCTTTGACCTCACGCCACTCATTGGCAGACTGCAGGAAATTAATAAAAGGTGCAGTGTGCTTTTTGAGGGCTTTTAGGACCTGGAACAGTATCCTAGAAAAGGTGGGTTGGGAAAACCCGGCAAAAAGTGCCAAGGTGGGCTGAAATGTTCCTGAAGCCAAAAAATGCAAAGCACCAAGAAGTTTGGCAAGTCCAGGGACTGCTCGGTTAGTAGTGGCACGAGGTTCCAGGTCCTCTTTTACAATCTCATACAGATTGTAAATTGCTGAAGAGGATAGGCGATAAAGTTTTCTCACCTCCTCCTCAGACAATCAATCAAGCAAACGCCTGTTGCGGTACAGACGTGGCCTGGGGATTCTACTCCTACTTGCCGCAATTGACAATGGTGCCATTGCCTGTCCACCATTCTCTCCCACAGTCTCTTCCTCTACCATACTCACATTCACATCACATACATCAACATTTTCTCCAGCCACTCCCACATTTGCATCGCCTTGCATTGCATCCAAAGCAGTCTCCTCCATACATGCAGCATACATGTACATCCACACTGTGTCCAGGTAGGGCTCCATTGTAAAAGAGACAGTAAACTATTATTAAAATGGATAATTTTAAAGTAAACTAAACTATTATCTATTTTTTACGAAAATGTAGTGAGTAAGGCCTGTTTGTGCAGGGGAAGAATGGGCCTCTGAAAAGCACTAGTTTACAAAGATATTACTTTGGTTGCAGTTATTAATTTATATGTAAATTAAGCTCATTTTTATGACAAACAACAGATAACAAACAATATGATACGTGTCTTTGGAAATACTTGATAATCCAGCAGAAAACACTTCAGTCAAATGCAGGGGAAGGTTGTGTGCAAAAATAAATCACTCAGCCAACAGTTCTTAAGGGAGGATATGCCTACCTGTTGGCATCCCGCAGGAAGAAACAAACCCTTTTTCTGAAATAAAAACGCACAGGCTGGTGTTGGCGTAAATATCGGGCAGAGTTTTATTTTACAATTAACAAATGCAGGGAAAGCAGTTTACTTTTTGCAATTCCTCCACCTTTTGGGGTGCGTATTCTGCCCACCATGTGGGCACCGCAAGCACACACCCTGGAATCGCTGGGGCATGTTCTGCCCACCATGTGGGCACCGCAAGCATGCCCCCTGGAGCCTGCATCATGTGCCCACACACCCTCTTTTTCCTGGGCACGCTCCCATAGAGGCCCAACCGCTGAAGCTGGAGCCGGGCATATGGCCGCCTTTCCGGGATGATTATGAACCGATGCTGGCTCCCCCATAGCTATACCTTGCGCGCTGCTTGCCCCCGCCATATCACAGCGACAGAATAAATGAATAGTCAATATTAACATAAACAAATACAACATCTGAAAACTACATACAAGCATACCACTGTCCTCTATTTAAAAGTAAAACCACATACTGAACATGACTGAAAAGCACAAGGCGAATTACCAACCCAGTGGGCTGTCACAGTCATATAATCTTTAGTTTGCCCAGTTCCGCTTGTCCACATATCTGTGGTTAAGTGTACAGTGGGTAGAATGGCATTTTGCAGCCCAATAATAACATTTTTACGAACCTTCTGGTAGAGGTGAGGAAAGCTTTTCTACTGAAATGGTGTTGTGATGGAATTTTATAATGGGGACTCAGGACCTCAAGTAGCTGTCTAAAACCAGCTGCATTAATAGTGAATATTGGACACAGATCTAATATGAGCATAGTCACCATGGCGTCTGTGATCCTCTTTGCGACTGGGTGACAGCTTTCATACTTACTTCCTCTTGCAATGGATTGTTTAACAGTCAATTGTTGTACACTACTAGTAGTCTTCTTCTTGGTCTGCTTCTGGGATGAAGATTCACCCCCAGCAGCAGCAACAGCAGCAGCAGTGGGACTAAGGCTCAAGGATTCTTCAGAGGAATCAAGGATAGTGCAGGAGTCATCTAGCCCTAGCAACTTGGATGCAGGACTAACTCCAATCGCTACTCATGATATTGATGAGGATGTTGTTGTGTGGCGTCGGGATCTAGCTGAGAGAAGGGTCCTAGCTGATGATGGACTGCTTCTTATTATTTTTTTTAGCATAACTTTCTGATTTTCCCTTGCCATGAACTCGCGTCAAATGGCGTAACATGGATGAGGTTCCTAGATGGTTAAGGACCCTCCCTCGACTGACTGTGGTTTTACATACACTACAAACGGCTAGACAACTGTTTGCAGGATTTGGGTAGAAATAATTCCACACATAAGAGGTGGATTTTTTGGTCTTATGTCCAGGCATGACAATGGCCTTCTTCTTATCATGTGCCAGAACTGCTTCCACTGGTGCAGGACTTACACAAACAACATTATCCTCATCAAAATCCTCATTAGCGCCCTCGTTGGCTGCACTGTGTACTGCTGTGAATCCGTGTGGATAATACTGTACACTTTTTGGTGCAAATTCAGAAGAAAAGCCTGCAAGGACTAGTATATTTGTATTTCAGCAATGACAATTACCAATGGAGCTCTTGTCTTTGGGTGTATATAACACCCTACACTTTTTGGTGCAAATTCAGAAGAAAAGCCTGCAAGGACTAGTATATTTGTATTTCAGCAATGATAATTACCAATGGAGCTGTCTATAACACTGCTTCCACCATCCTCTTTCTATTCTCTAACTTTGCCTGCCCAACTGCTCTACACTCTATGCTACCCCTTCTGTATCCCTCTCTCAAATGGTGCTAGATTGCAGTGCAGGGCGGTATTTATACATTCCAAAACTCCCGAGATCTGACGATGTCACGATTACGATTCGCCTCGTTTTGGAATCCGAAAAAGCGCAAAAGTACCACCCTATGTTCGGGTAGGTTCGGTTTCCGAGGAATCGAGCTTGAGCATCTCTAGTGTATATGTATATGTGTGTATCTGTGTATCTGTGTATATATGTATATGTGTGTGTATGTATATGTGTGTGTGTATATATATATATATGTATATGTGTGTGTATGTATATGTGTGTGTGTATATATGTATATGTGTGTGTCCATTTTCTGTTCCTTGTCCTGTGAGCTAACGGGTTGGGGGTGTTTTTTTTCCTCAGGGTTTTGTCCCTTAGACTGTGTGGGGCTACTTGGCTGTATTGCAGACTCATTTTCTGTGCTTTGATTGTGTGCTGCTTGTCTTATTCACTGTGTTTTTTCACTGTGTTTATTTGACTGTTTTATGTCTGTGTGTTTTGTCCCATCTGTTAATATGAAAGATAAGGTGAAATCCTTTGCGGGGTAAGGCTGGGGTGGCTTATATGTTGAAGTTCACCTGTGCTCCTGAAGTTGCCATGCGGACAGTCAGGCACGGGCGCTTTGTGAGCGGCCTGCCAGTCTAGAGATCACATGCTGTATACGCTAGTTGGTTCTGGTTCTGACTCGGTCTCTATCCAATACTGTGGCTCAACTTGCCCAATTGGTGCGGTCTCAGTCTGTGGGTGGACCTTCTCCTATTCCCCCTGCCTCTGTGACAGGTGAGGTGGATTCTGTTCCTAGTTTGCTAAGCCAGTATGGGCTGGACCTGTGACGGCGGATTCTGTTGATCCAGCCTTGGTACGTGGACTTGCGTCCTTAGTACAGGGTTTGGCTTCTGTCTCCTCCTCTTTAGAGAGGATTTTGCAATCCATTATGTCATCCTCCTCTCATAAGCGCAAGCTAGTGGCGGCACACCTGCAGGGAAATGAGTGAGATTCTGACTGTTCTTCCCATGATGAGGGTGAATTGGTGCCCAGATTCAAGATGGAGTCCTTGCGATCAGTGTTTCAAATGGAACAGGGAGGCTTCAATGTGGCTTTAGACATCAAGGCTGCCTATCTGCATATTCCAGTCCGGGAGGGTCATCAGTCCCTCCTCAGGTTTGCGGTTCAGTCAGATCACTACCAATTTCAGGCTCTTCCTTTTGGTCTGGCCACCAAGATCATGACGGTCATGGCTGCACTTCTGTGGTCAAAGTGGATTACGATCATACCTTACTTTGACAATCTTCTTCTGAAGGCAGAGTCTCCGGCAGTACTCCTGTCTCATATCCAGATAGTGACCCAGAGTATGGTTTCGATTCCCAACTTCAAAAAGTCCAAGTTCATCCCAACTAATGGATGTTTTTTTGGGACTTTTATTCGACACCCAATAACAATGGGTTTTCTTATCTCAAGACAAGATTCTGGCCTTGCAGACGATGGTAAGATCTCTGTTGTCTGCCAAACAGACCTCTGTGCATTTCGGCATGAGAGTTCTGGGTAAGTTGGTATTGACTTTCGAGGCGGTCCAGTTTGCCCAGTTTCATGCATGGGAGTTCCAGTTGGAACTTCTGTCGAAATGGAAAAAATTCCATTTGAATATGTCAGTTGTTCTGTGTGTCTTGTGTGCTTCAGTTTTTCCTTTTGTGGCTGCAGAAACAAAATCTCTACAGGGGTCATTCACTCTCGATCTGGGATTGGACCTTGGTCACAATGAATGCCAGCTTCCGGGTTTGGGGTGTCATCTGTCTTCACGCTCGCTTTTAGGGTTTTTGGATTCTGAAGGAACCCAGTCCTCCAATCAATATATTTGAACTGTGGGCAGTGTTTTGTGCTCTGATCAGCGCGCAACATTTACTGCAGGGAACGGTGATAAAGATTCAGTCAGACAATGCCACGGCGATGGCATACAATAATCACCAGGGCTGCACAAAGAGTCTTTTAGCCATGCAAGAGACGCACAAGATCTTTCAGTGGCCAAAACTCACATTCTGGAGTCATGGCCATCTTTACTCCGGGAGTAGAAAATTGGGAAGCCAATTATCTAAGCAGGCAGACTTTGCATACAGCGTATGATCCCTCCATCCCGAGGTGTTTTACCAGTTGGTGTCAGTTGGGTCAACCGGACATCGACATCATGGCAGACCTTGAACCACAAGGTCCACCTCTTCTGTTCCCAGGCAAGAGATCCTCTGGAACGCCATGTCCCTTCCTTGGCGGTAATGCTTATTTTACCTTCTCCCACTGGTAACCATGCTTCTACGATTGTTAAAAAAGGTAAAGAGAAAAATGTATCATTGTGTCTGGAAGACATATATTGCCATATATTGTGGGAAAAAAGGGGTATCCTACCTCTTTTCGATTGTCCAGTTTGCTTATGTTCTTGCAGGACGGGCTGGACACTGTTTTGCGCCTTAATTCTCTTAAGGGTCAGGTGTCGACTCTTTCAGTTTTCCTTCAAAGAAGACTCACTTTGATGCCTGATGTGCAAACTTTCTTTCAGGGGGTGCTTCATGTGCAACCTTCGTATGTTCCTCCGGTAACGCCTTGGGGTTTAAATTTGGTGTTGCTTTGCAGCATCCGCCTTTTGAACCCATTATTACGGTGGATTTCAAATTTCTGACCTGGAAGACTGTCTTCCTTCTAGCTATGTCTACGACAAGAAGAGTTTTAAAGCTTGCAGGCTTGTCCTGCAACTCTCCTCTTCTTGTTTACGGTGGTTTTTCGGACTAAGCCTTCATTCCTCCCTAAAGTGGTGTCTAGATTTGACTTAAATCAGGACATCTTCATTCCTGCCCTGACTATGTCTCTGTCTTCAGAGGATGATGTTTCAATTCATTCTCTCGTTGTGGTCCATAATGTGTGTACCTATGTGCATAGAACTCGGGATGTGCGCAAAACTGAGGACCTTCTGGTCCTCTGTGATGCACACAAAAGAAGCTGGCCAGCTTCCAAGTGACTATTGCTCAGTGGATTACGACTCTAGTCCATCTGATGATTTTCGGGCTCACTCTCCAATGTCAGTGAGTGCTTCTTGGGTGGCACACCATGGTGCCTCTACTGAGCAGCTGTGTTGGGCGCCCATGTGGTCTTCTGTGCACACGTTCGGTTTTACAGGTTTAATGAGTTTGCATCCAGGGATGCAAGTTTTGGGAGAAAGATGCTTTGTGCCATTTCTTCTGAGCGTTCCCACCCATAATGCGGCTTTGGGATGTCCCCGGTGTCCCCCCAAAGGAGGCCAGAGAAAATAGAATTGTTATACTTATGTAAAATCCATTTCTCAGAGTCCATTGGGGAACACTTAGCGCCCACCCTTGATGCTCTGGTTTCTACTAATGTTTGTCTTGTTTTTTAAGAGAAGGTTGTTTTTTCGTTTTTCCTGGTTTCCCTCTTTATCATCTCCTCTTTCTGTGGACATGGTAAAACAGGAGGAAATAGGAAGTGGGGTAGAGAGAGGCAGGAGCTGGGGCTAGTTAACAGAATTTTCTTAATGTGTCTGTTCGCCCAGTCCCTACTCTATACCCCAATGTCCCCGGTGTCCCTGGGTGGACTAAGTGAAACAGATTTTACGTAAGTATACAAATCCTATTATGTATCATGAAACTAAAATTAAGGACAATACATTAATAAAAATATTTCTATTGGAGAATAACAACAACAAAATACATTAGAATCTTAATAGAAAAATGGACAATCAACATGGTCAAGGAGCCAACATACAAGATGATTTTCTCTATAAATAAAAACTTAAATAAATATGTTAAATTTAATAATTTGCTTGGCTTTGTATTTTTTTTAATAGACTTTGATGAATCACCATGGTATTGCTGTAGAGGTAAGATTTCTATCTGCAACAAGGGTCAGATGGGGTTAATGGTTGTATTAGTACGGTAGTCTTTTTCCACTGGTATTTAAAACTCAGCCACTACTCCTATCTGATTCTTTGTGAAGATAGAGTACACTTTATAAGTACACAAATAACTGAATCTTCACTGGTAAGAGTTCTGTTGCAAATAAGTGTCCATCCATCTGGTCCTTGTTGAAGATAGAAGATACTTTAGAGCAGGGGTCAGGGAACTTTTTTACCTTTTACCCCAAAATATATTTAGATACGCCGACGTAAATCATATATTATTAATTATTGGAATTCAAAATTTTATTGAATCTATTCAAAATTTCTTTGAAAGCTTCAACTTCAAAACTTCAGGTTTTGGAGAAATTGTGTTGCTTCATTTTTGATACAAGAGCATCAATATTGGGACATTTTGATGTCAGAGCAATTTGGAAACAGTCTTCAGCGTCCAATCGATTTCTCTGCTTTGTTTTTATGTTCGTTAGAGTGGAAAATCCTTGTTCGCAAAGGTAGGTTGTTGCAAAAGGCAACTTTTTGACTGCCTCCTCATGTGCAATTTTGAATACCTTTGCAGCTGTTGACATCCAAAATTATGACGGATCTGCTTTGTTTTCAAATGCAATACGTGCTTCATTATTGCATCGAAGCTCAAGAAGTGCCTCTGTCAACCCTTGTGGCTCTTATGGTACAACAGCAATTTCACATTTAAAGGGGTCTACAATCCAACTGGCAGCATGTGAATCGGCAGCACTACCCCCAGGATTTCATTTTTACCCCATTTGGGGTGTTTTACCCCTGTTCTCTGACTACTGCTTTAGAGATACACACATATTGGTTGTGAGTGTGGCATTCAATCCGGATCACCCATATGCAATAAAAAAAAGGCAGAAAGATATGGGTTAATAATACATTTCATATTATCATTCCCTGACCTGACAGATTGGGATTTCCATAGTGTGACTACTTTAGGATCACCCACCTTTTTTTTTCGTCGTAGATGCAGGCCTGTAATTCTATCCGATGTTGAATGGTCCATCCAGGGAGTAAATTTATCAAGTTGCTGGTTTGAAAAAGTGGAGATGTTGCCTATAGCAACCAATCAGATTCTAGTTATTATTTATTTAGCCCATTCTACAAAATGATAACTAGAATCCACTTTTTCAAACACAGGTCTGTGGTTTGGCTCTGCACAGCACAGTAATGCAGAAGTACAAGTCTGTGCTTTGGGTGTGAACAGTTACATCAATACAGAATCACAAGCCAGAGTTTCGGCCGAGAACAGCACAACACAGAATAAACAGATAAACAGGTCTGTGGTTTGGCTCTGCACAGCACAACAATGCAGAAGTACAAGGCAGGGATTTGACCTTGAACATCACGGCACAAGATGGGGAGCAGTACAAAGCATTGTTCGTGAACAGCTACATCATAGCACAGATGTATCAACATTGCCCGTGACACATAGCTAGTGCAAAACCTGCTCGAGCACACTGTGCGCTCCCTCATCCACACTCATTCTGCCTCTCACACATGACATCGATTACCGTTAGGTGGATAGATACAAATAACGTTTATTCTTATGAGTACTTTAGTGATTTCAAACAAGAATTAAAGAAGTGAAGTGTAAATAAAATTCATGGTGGGCAGACTTTTTACCAAAATAATAGTAATGAAAATAAAATGTTTGTGGACGATGTGGGTCAGTGTGCTCAGTGCTGTAATTCCTCTCCAGCGCCCTTCCTCAACGGTGGCAGACAATTTTCTCATTCTGTTGTACTTCATCTAATATTATATAGACAGTTTTCTAAAATGTATAAAACATGTACAAAACATGGCGAGGTAAATAATTTTGAAGCCGCTGCGTGCCAGTTTGGTGATTGTTCTCCGGCACAGCTCCTCGGTGACGGCCAATGTTATCATTCTGTTGCTCTTCTTATAATACTAGACACAAATTGTGAAGCTAAGTGGTCCCATTTTTATTCATCCTCATAGTGAACACAGGACTGTGCTTTATCCGTGAACAACACAACACAGCAGGGCAGACGTACAAGGCTGTGCTACGGGCGTGAACAGTTAAAGCACAGCAAAGGCAGATAAACAGATCTGTGAACAACAAACACATCAAGGCAGAAGCACAAGGCAGAATTTGGCCGTGAGCATGACGGCACAATATAGACAGGAGCACAAAGCCTTGTTCATGAGCAGCCATATCATAGCACAGACCATAACTTCATCATCATCATCATTTAATTATATAGCGCCACTAATTCTGCAGCGCTGTACAGAGAACTCATTCACATCATTCCTTGCCCCATTGGAGCTTACAGTCTAAATTCCCTAATATAGACACACAGACACAGACAGACAGAGAGGGAGAGACTAGAGTCAATTTTTGATAGCAGCCAATTAACCTACCAGTATGTTTTTGGAGTGTGGGAGGAAACTGGAGCACCCGGAGGAAACCCACGCGAACACGGGGAGAACATACAAACTCCACACAGAAAAGGCCATGGTCGGGAATCAAACTCATGACCGCAGTGCTGTGAGGCAGAAGTGCTAACCACTTAGCCACCGTGCTATATAATGATAACTTCTATAACTATAACTATATAACTTCTGTTTCGTCATTGCCCGTAACACATTGCCAGACTGGAAATTGCAGAGACGGGAAAAAGTGAAGTCTCCTCGCCCTATTCCATGGTTTAGGCAACGAGTGGGGGGAAACGATGAAAAAAGTAAATTGCGTCATAGCCTGCTGCAGCTTATCACTATGTCGGCGTTACACTTAAATGCGTTAAAACAACGCAAAGTCACTATTAATTGAATACCCCCATTATAATGAAACAAATAGGTACTCCCACCTCTCAGAGATGCCTTATTTATAGGTGATTGCTTAGTAATGTTATGCCACTATTAAACCATTATCATGATAATTGGGTCAATTGTTGGCACTTTTTCAAGGATACCAGAACCTTTCTAGAAATCTGCAGAACATTGCCCCATTCTATCTAGCCTCTAACAAATACACATTGATGGGCCTTATTCATTAACGAAAGTAAGACAAAGAAAAGGAGTAGCTTTGATCCTGGACAAACCATGTTACAACTTACAATGCAAGGGGTGCATATTAAATTATTATTTTGCACACAAGTTAATAAAAGTCTTATGTCTGATACCTTAACCTCTTTACCTCCTTCATCTTATCACTTATAACCTGAATTAATGACGCGAGACTTGAAATAGGGCACAAATAAATGATTTATTCATAAACATGGTGGAGGTGAAATAAGCAGTCAGACCGACGTGTGCCAGGCAAAACCCAACTGTCCTAGCATATCCTTAGGACTACAAACTGGGGAACAACCAAACCCCTGGGTTCAAGTGGGGGACCAACCAATCAAACCCCTGGCGCACATATCTACCTGGACGGGGCACCACGTCCTGAATCTACCAAACCCGCCCCTCCTCTGGGCTATACTGGAAGCAACCACAGGGCAGCCCACAAGGGCGGTGCCTGAAACCGAGACTAATAGCCGATTCACTCGAAGGGAGGCGGGTTCACCATGCCCAATACCGTAATGTGGGCCCAAACCACTGGCCGTCGACTGTACTGCTTTTCCGGCCATAACTCCATCCGTCTTCACTGAGAAACATGCTGTCGCCAACGCTGATATCCATCAACAGAGCATCCAGACGGATCCTTTTCTCATCAAACGTAACCAGGGAGGGTGGGTGGGCAACTTCCAAACTGCCAAGGACTGAGCAAACTCCGCCCATCCAAGTTATAGTCCTAAACCCCTCCCCTATGACACCAGATGGGCGTACCCAAAGATTAACTGTTAACACTCCAGTGAATAGTTCAGTTAAAGATACAGCAAAGCTTTTATTATCCTTCGGTCCTATGCAGATCTCAGTTCTTATTACTGGCTGTTTTGTCATGTTGCACACAAATACTTGTTAGCTTTATTTTTACACTGAAATTTAAAGTTGATCTAGGACACGCCCTTTCCCCAAACTATAAATCTGTCCCCACATTTTAAAGTTAGCTCCCCCTCTAATGCAGCATCGTTTTGCCCAGTTGCAAAGTTACCATTTTTTTTTTTTTTTGCTTTACTTTCCTCAATGAATCAAGCCCTGATGTGTTTTTCAGAGCAATATATATTTAAAAAACAGAAATAGCTACAAATCTGCATTTATTTCATGTCATTCTCTCTAAATATCTGCAGCACTTAAAACAACCCCGCGCCTGCAAATTCTTTCTTACTGGAACTCTGTTCCCTTTTTATTGCACACCTGATAATCTGAGCAGGATGTAATAAGGTTTCTCACACAGTGTGATTCTAGACTAGAATGCAGAGTAAAGCAGAAAGCGTTTACCTCTCAGGATTAAGTGACATTTTTGTTGTACATGTTCTATAAATATATATATATTACAGATATATTGCTGAATGTGGTTTGGATTGATAATAAAGTATAAATAATCACAGTTCGTGTTTCCACGTATGTTCAGTATACACAATCAGTATGATACCTGAGCGTCTGAACTGACATGTTTTAATAAGCCAATCACTTCCCAGGTATGTGATGGGGAATGCACGCTGTTCCTGATAGTTAATGTCATCGTCCCCACAGGAGAAAACACCAGCAGGGGGTCCCATAACGTGTGACAGTTTAGAGGGCAGTAAGACACAATGAAGAGGAGAGAAATAAATAGTGACGGGAGCACAGAGGAGAAGGCCCATAAGAGAGGATCTTGTCTGTCTCTGGCTGGGGGTTCCTGCACTCTCAATGGGGGACATTGACTGATTGTCTCGTTGACATTTTCCTCTCCTTTTCATCTGCTGACTTTGACATTCATTAGACAGGCTGAGAGTCTTGCAGACCCTGCCAGGCAGGTGGTCTCGGAATGACTCCAGCACTCTCTTCCTTTCCACCACTACAAGCAGCAGCTCTTCATAGATTATAAGGCAGCTGAGAGTGCGTCATTCTGGACAGATTCTGAATGTTTTCTCGCAAAAGAAGCTTCACCTTGGGTGCGTATGGAGGGTGAGTAGACCCAGCTCTCTCCTATTTACACAATATATAAGCTGTTTCTTCTGCTACTTGAATGGATGACTTTTGCTTGTTTACATAGAAAATTATTTTATTGCTGCAAACTGTGATGTCTCTTGGGTTTTGTGAGTGGGAACTTTGTAGTCTTCATCTAAATTTTGTTCTTCATGTACTGGACAAACTGTTACACTGTTTCCTTTTCTGACTCTTGTTATCAGTTTGTCTCTTGGCCATTTGTGGTTATCTCCCCCAAAAGTGTTCTCCAGAAATCTAATTGGCCCCTCTCTCGTTTCTGAGTCTTCATCTTTTCTGCATTAAGTCAGCAGCTCTAGAACCCTTATTACAGTGACAGGAAAACTGACACACACGTGATAACTTTCAAAAGGGCCACACATTACCACTAGTCTCAGTAATAAAATAAAACAATGCATTTATTGAAAGAAAGAGACACCACTTTGTAATAACATATCAACAGGCATTTTGAACAAGTGTTACAATCAGGAGAAGGTTGGGCTTGGGGGCAGGGGGGCATCTACCCCCTGGGCTGGTCCCATAGTGGGCTGGCTTGGGCCGGGTCACTGGGCCACCTGTATTTTTTTCAATTTAAAATGTTCCTAATAGGCTGTTGAGTGTTATTCCTCCGACCTAGAATTGGCCATCTCCCCTGATGACAGTCTATAACAAACATATCTGACAATAAGACAGGAAGGATCTGGGGGCTGCAGGTGAAGCCTCTTGTTGCCCATTACTGTATTATTATTTCTCAAGATAAAATCCATTATTGCACCAGATCTAGAACAGACGCTCCTCTCTCTTTCCTGCTCTCGCTTTCTATCGTATTCTGTCTCATTCTTCTCTCTCTTTCTCTTTCACTCTCTCTCAATCTCTTTCTTGTTCTCAGTCTCTCTATTCCTATACTTTCTATGTCTCACTTTCTTGCTCATTCTCTCTCATTATCTCTCTCTTTTTCATTTACTCTTGCTCTCTCTGTCTCCTTCCTCACACTCTCTCTCTGTCTCCTTCCTCACACTCTCTCTCTGTCTCCTTCCTCACACTCTCTCTCTGTCTCCTTCCTCACACTCTCTCTCTGTCTCCTTCCTCACACTCTCTCTCTCTGTCTCCTTCCTCACACTCTCTCTCTCTGTCTCCTTCCTCACACTCTCTCTCTCTCTTTCTCTCTCTCTCTCTCATCTATTCTTATACAGAGATAGAGAGAGAGAGATAAATATATATGTATATATATTTGGTCTCTCTTTGTCACTTGGTCATTTCTACATTTAGATTGTTAAAGGTCATAGGACTAATGTTGAAGTGATCGCAGAATGAGAGTTTATAGCAAGTGCAAAACATATCACCAACATTCATCACCATTTATTTATATAGCGCCACTGATTCCGCAGCGACGTACAGAGAACTCACTCACATCAGTCCCTGCCCAACGGTCTAAGTTCCCTAACACACACACAGACAGACAGAGAGAGAGACTAGGGTCAATTTTGATAGCAGCCAATTAACCTACCAGGATGTTTTTGGAGTGTGGGAGGAAACCGGAGCACCCGAAGGAAACCCACGCAAACACAGGGAGAACATACAAACTCCACACAGATAAGGCCATGGTCGGGAATTGAACTCATGACCAGCGCTGTGAGGCAGAAGTGCTAACCACTTAGCCACCAGGCTGCCATCAAACATATGCTTCCCAACAGGCATGTATGCATGTTTCTGCATGAGCCTTGTTGCTTTGACTGAACTCCCCAATGTCAGAACACCCCATCCTCGCCCTCTCCCACCTCTACAGTCACAAGCCTGCATTTGCGCATTTGCAAGCGATCATTTTCTACGCAAACTGGCATATGTCCCACAATGCATCAGTCCCAATGTCTCTTATCATTTTCAGAAAGCCAGAAGAGACAGACCTGTGTATTGCCGATATCCCTCACAGACAGACAGAAGAGATGTCTCATCCACCGGCCTCACGCAATAAGGTCAGTAGCAATAGAATGTTATATATTACATGCTGAGAGGTGATTCCATTAATGCAGATCTGTAATCTAGTACATAATAATCACTCCAGCCAGACATAAACCCTGGTTGTACACTTCTCCTTATCTGATGTAAATCTCTGTATCATTAATCTCACCAAAGCTGTTAATATATAGGTGTGTTACATACACCAGGTATATTTTAGTTATTACATTGTTCACGTACATTGCTGTATTTGTATCTGTCCTTCCTCATGTCTGTCCTTTTGTAGGTAGAGCGCTCCCTCTTTAAATCACTGTCTTGAAGAAAGGACCAAGCCGGTATTGTAGTGAGGGTTACACTATAAAGAGAGCGGCGTATAATGGAAATAAAACATTTTAATGTACATTTGTTCTGAGAATATACCTGGTGCTAAAGGAGGGTGACAGTATACAAGGGTTTGTGCTGTAAAGCGGGGGCTCTGTAGTTTGCTAAATCAACAGTTGTGACTATTGATGGAATAATGGCCGGGAACAGAAAACATGGATGGATCTATTAATTGGAAATTTGTCACTGTCCCAAATCCTTGGTTGTGATGGAGTCTGAGTGTTATGCACGGATCCTGCATATGCTCAGGAGAGCAGACACACATCGTTGCCCTGTCTCAATTTTGTGGCCCAGTGAGTGTGTGTTACAGGGCCATCTTAACAACATTATTGGCCCCCGGGCAAAGCCGTGCACCGGGGCCCCTATATATAGATAGATAGATAGATAGATAGATAGATGTATTTGCTCAGTGACCCTTGAAGGTTTTTATTGCAGGTTTTTTCTTTTTCAGGATTATTTATTCTAACTAAGAGCCCTGCCTATGGGGCCCCCTTGCCCGTGGGGCCCCCGGGCACCTGCCCATTGTGCCCAATGGAAAATATGGCCCTGGTGTGTTACGCCCATGGGCCTCTAATTGTATTTGTCCAGTAGGGATTGCTCCTCAATGTATACAAAGTGACCCCACGCCTTCATACGTCACTCTACTCACCAACTCTGTTTGCCTAGTTTTAAGCAAGGCATGATGAAGGCTTCAGGCCGCCTTAGGCTAATACGTTCATAGTGCCCCCCTCACCTTCCACGCCAGGGTAATACATGGTCGGTAACAGTGAACTTGTCCTTAACTTCAAATCTGGCTTTCTTCACCCCCCTCTAATGTTTATGTTCCCATGCTTTTGAAACTAAGGTCCATTTGGATTTTTAAAAGGGTCACAGCAATCTTTGACACTCATTTAGTTTTCATTCAAAGCAGAACTGTAAAGCAGAATGGAGGAACGAGCGGTACTAAAGGTACATAGGTGAATTGAGGGAGGGGGCTGTCAAATCTGTGCCTGTCGCCATCTTTGTTTCTCCTACTCACATAACCTCAAACTCCCATCCAAAAATGACTCATTGTCCCAGCCTTTACCATGGGGAAAGATCAAGATTAAATCCTTAGTACTGTTTAATTTCCTGTTTTCTTTTTACTTTGAAAAACAACTATATTCTTATTTTTTTAAACTAATTTTAGTTTATAACTCTCACTATCACGATTTTGCACCCACAAAAAGTCAGCCTATTGGCCCCTAGTTTTGATGGCATTCTGCAGGTCCATTGTTCAGTAGTGAATGAAAGACGGCACCAGTAAATATTTAGGGCAGCACAGACAGAATAAACATAATTTCAAGGGGTTGTGAGCTTTTTCTGCTTCTTAATAAAGAATCCCTGTGTACAATAAAAGGAAATATCTGGGCTTGTTATTGTTATCAATACACACGTGATTCAGCACCCAGAAGTGTTAACCCAGCACAGATTCTGCAGCACATTAAACATTTGTCTATAATGATTCTCTGTCTTTTTTCAGTCCGCTGACTTGTTTGAAATGATCGAGAAAATGCAGGTAAGAAACAGCTCAGAGTGTTCATCACATTTTGTTCTGGTTACAGTATCAGAGGTTTATCATCATCATCATCATTTATTTATATAGCGCCAGCAGATTCCGTAGCGCTTTACAATTGGGAACAAGCAGTAATAAAACAATACTGGGTAATACTTACATACGTAGAGGTAAGAAGGCCCTGCTTGCAAGCTTACAATCTATGGGTATCAGATCCCTATCTTACTATCCATGTGTGTGTTAGATCTATAGATGTGTTGTACATCATATGACTTAACCACAATTTCTCAATTCGATTAAGGACTGGGTAGTTTCCTGGCCATGGACCTAAAATTGATCCCCGAGCCACTTAGTTATCACTTTTGCCTTATGGCAAGGTGCTCCATCATGCTGGAAAGGGCACTGTTCATCACCAAACTGTTCTTGGATGGTTGGGAGAAGTAGCTCTTGGAGGATGGTTTGGTACCATTCTTTATTCATGGCTGTGTTCTTAGGCAACACTGTGAGCAATTGTACCTTTCGTGTCATCTCCCCTGAGCCCTCCATTTCATTCTCCTCCTTTGATGTCCACTTTATCTGTCTTTTCGACCACGTCCGTCTCTGTGTCTTAGTCATCTACCGCCCCCCTGGTCCCACTTCCCAATTTATTGATAATTTTGTTGCCTGGCTTACCCATTACCTTTTCTCAGACCTTCCCTCTTTCATCCTTGGTGACTTTAACATCCTCATCGACAACACCACAGACCCAGCATCCGTCAAACCTCCTGCCCTTTCTTCCTCCCTTGGCCTCTCACAATGGACCTCTTCGCCCGCTCGCTGTCTCAGTCACTCCCTTGACCTAATCTTCTCACATCAATATATTCTTTCTGACTTCACCAACTCTCCCTTTCCACTCTCTGACCACCATCTTCTCTCCTTGGGCCTGATTCATTAAGGATCTTAACTTAAGAAACTTCTTATTTCAGTCTCCTGGACAAAACCATGTTACAATGCAAGGGGTGCAAATTAGTATTCTGTTTTGCACATAAGTTAAATACTGACTGTTTTTTCATGTAGCACACAAATATCAACTTTAAATTTCAGTGTACAAATAAGCTATCAATTATTTGTGTGCTACATGAAAAAACAGTCAGTATTTAACTTATGTGCAAAACAGAATACTAATTTGCACCCCTTGCATTGTAACATGGTTTTGTCCAGGAGACTGAAATAAGAAGTTTCTTAAGTTAAGATCCTTAATGAATCAGGCCCCTTCACTTTTTTCCTTATCTTCTGCAAATTTCCTCGTGTCCAAATCTACCCTTACTAGATGCAATCTTGATGCTCTCGATCCTGCTATATTGTCTCTCCTCTCCCCTCCATCCATCCACTCTGGCCACCCTCTACAACCATATCCTCACCACTGCTTTTGACTGTGCTGCCCCCACCTCTTCTGTCCATCTTCGCTGCTCTAAACAGTGGCGAAGGTGAGAAATTCTATGTTTTTTTTCTAATTGTATTTAATGCCTCCTTTTCAGACACCTGTTGCTACCTGTAAACTGGTCAAGCACTTTGCCCTTTGTATACAGTTGTAGATTGTTGCCACCGTCACGAAGTGCAGTGATATCACTACAGACAACTCTTCTCCACCTAGAATGTAATTTGACAACATACAAAGTCAGAAAAGTTCTACTGGTTTTCATAGATGCTCCTACAAGTGGTATTTCTGGGGTCAAAAACATCAAACAAAAATACAGACACGTTTTTTATGCCAACTCAAGTTTTATTACACCTATTATTTTAAGATGGAATTATCCATATATCGGTCATTTATTTCTCTTCTTGCATGTTGCACTTTGTTGATTTGCATTGGTGCTATGATATTTACATGTGTTGCATGTGTATTTCAGTGCAGTCGTCTGGAGGATCAGCGCTGTGTGCTCCCCTCCCCTCTGAAGGTCAGTTATCGTGGTCACTGTTGGTTTGTCCAGTAACCTTAGAGCCGAGAAGCTTGGACACCTTTTACAAAGCTCTAAATGTCCAAGGGTTCCATAGTGTACATCCCCTGAGTCATAAGAGAGTGAATGTCATGGCGCTTGTCATGTAGCAAGTGTAACTCCTTGAGTGTTGCTTTGAGAGCATTTGCAGTACCTGACTGAGTAAAAGATTTAGCTTGTGTGCCCCTTTGAGAATACTCAGTTTCAGGAGATTCTAAAATCAAATTCTAAGGATGGCAGCCCTTCTACTCTCTGAATTCTGAGAAGGAGGCTCCGGAATGCAGAGAGAGATCGGTGATGCTGCAGAAAGCTCTGGACTGTTAAGACCAGTACAAAACAGTACAGTCAGGGCAGGATGCTGCTAACCTACTATGCATGTGGGTCAAGTGGTGTGTGCATGGGCACATTTGCCTACTCTCCCTGGAATATCCGGGAGGCTCACAAATTTTGGGGTATCATCCCAGACTCCCGGAAAGGCAGGCACTCTCTCAGATCCCAGGTAGAGGCATGGCTTAATGACGCAATTTGCATCATTAAACTCAGCCCCCTTCGCACAATGTCATGAATCACTACAGTGGGTGGACCTACAGTCAGCAGGTCTCCTCTTACGCTTGCCAGCTGACAAGCTCCCCCTCGCCTCTGGTATCTCCTGGAGGGGAGAACACAATAATTTGCAAAAAATGAACATGGGTGTTCACTCTGAGTTGCAACCAGAAGATTTAATACTGCACGTATTGCTCCAAGATCAGGAATGGAGTGAGGTTAAATCAGCACATAGAGGTACGTGAGTACACTGGTGCGACCACAGCTTTGTAGAGGAGAAGGGAGAGATAGAGTGACAGTCCTACAACATGAGAGTGTCAGGTCTTATGTCAAATGATGCTACTGCAATATGTAGCTGAGTGATATGTGCTGGATGACACAGTTGGAAGATCCACATCATTTATTTAATCAATGAAGATGACCTGACAATGGTTTCATTCAATTATTGGTAACTATGCACCATTACACCTGTTATATCTGCGCTACATGTACTGTGCGGTTCAGGAACACCCGTTTGCTGTTATATCCACAGGAGCCTGAAGTGAGAGAGACTGAACTACAGCTGGGTGGAAGTAGTTTCAGAGTGTAGAACTCAGTCTTAACTGATAGGTCAGGTCCCAAATCGTGCTTAACCATGCTATTTAGGAAGAGTGACAAAAATCCTCCTTTTGCAAAATGATTTGTTGCATTCTACTCATAAGCACTAATTATGCATATTTAATTTTCATATTCATTATATTAGCTTTATACTCAATATGTGCATACACTGTTACATAATTAAAAGGAAGTACCTTAATTCAAATTTAAATTGAAAGTCTACTCAAAAGTGAAATGAATAAATCATTATGCTTGGTACTACAAATTACAGGAATAACTCCTGTATGACTTTTGACTGAGGTTATGACTTTTGCCTGAAGTTGCCCAGTGAATTCCCAGAAACACACTGTTGCTACTGTGCAGTGCACAAATTGTTTCCATGGTTACAAGGAAGGTCCGTTATTCACAACATAACTGTTGAACTGCAGCAAGTGTACACTGTGCTCCTAAAGTTTCATTAAGTAGTTTCAAAGAAAAGTCGTATATCAAGTTTCTGGAATTATCTTCATAAATTGCAGTCCTTATTATAATCATTCTCATTTTCCAGGGGGTCAGAAAGCTCACTTTTTAGAGATAAACTAAACAAAAAAGATTAAACTATACCCATTGTCTACTCACAATAAAGTCATTATTCGTGATGTGATTGTATCCTGGTCCATTTTTAGGCTGAATTTTGGTTCAGCTCACAAAACAACTGTCTCCATTGGGCATAGGTGACAGGAATATTATAAATAGGAATACTAAAAACTTTCTTTTGGGAAAGCACTTTGCCCATTTTTTGTGGATGTCAACTGGGAAGTCTTCACTAAGTATCATTTGATAATTTGAGACGATCAATGGTTTATTCAAAGTGATACAGTCTCTGTTGCACGTACATGTTAAAGGTGGGGAATCAAAAATTGAACAGAGGATTTTGAATCTCTTCTGTTGTTTGATTTGGATCCAGAGGACATTTGTCAGGGAAGCAGCGGCATGGCAGTTGTCCGAAATTCGTATATACCATGATGACCCATAATTTGCAGTGATGTATTTTTATTGTTGCAGAGAAAGGGGGAAGAGACCGCGCACCCCGGGATTCATGAAGTGAGTGGCACACCTTACCAAATACTTACAAACCAATGTTTTTACTTTTTGTATCTTTTTTATTGTTTAATTAATTCCATGTAATAAATGTTTTGCTTTTCAAAACATGGTTCTTTTTCATTACCCGACGCGTTTTCTCATTCAATAAGCATCTTTCATTCCACAAATCTCTGCCTTATTTTTCATAGGTATTAAGAAGAGGCCGGCCTCTCCCCCTCCTAATTGTGCCGCCACTTGGTGGGTACTGGATAGAGGGTACCAGTCACACCCTGCCATCCCCAGAATCCGATCTCCAAGCTCCATACGACAGATTGCGAATTCTCCAGACTGACCCCACCGCACGAGTCTATAGAAAGCACTTCTTGGGCAAGGTATGATAATATTATCCACTAATACTAATGCTTATCTGATTTAAAACCAAAAATAAAGTGTGACTCCACCTGGAGTTCCTGATCTGGGCACCTTATTCTCCAAACAAAAAAATAGACACCAGTTTGGCATTACAAAAATGTACAATAGCATTCATCCACCGGGGCACTGAGGAAGGGGGGGTATGAAGTAGTGGGTCAGCGTCCTGCCTTGGAGCCCTGGTCTGCCTGTGTAGTGGGAAAAGTCACCACCCCTTTGTGGCCATGCCCCTTCATCAGCTATGAAAAGGACCCCAAGAAGTTGCTGTACTGGAGCCCGAAATTCCTCTTGGCGATTTTGTCCACCCATACTCCCAAGTAGAGATGGTATTTGTGTCCTTCATAGATTTAGTCTAACTTTATAGATAGGTCTCTCGAGCAAGTGGAAAAATACAGATTTCCATTAAAAGTCCTATTATACAAGCGTCTTTTGCCATGAAACACATCAGCGTTTAGTTTCCTGGGGCCTGATTCATTAAGGATCTTAAATGAAGAGGTATCTTCTTATTTCAGTCTCCTGGACAAAACCATGGTACAATGCAAGGGGTGCAAACTAGTATTCTGTTTTGCACATAAGTTAAATACTGACTGTTTTTTCATGTAGCACACAAATATCAACTTTAAATTTCAGTGTACAAATAAGCTATCAAGTATTTGTGTGCTAGATGAAAAAACAGTCAGTATTTAACTTATGTGCAAAACAGAAAACTAGTTTGCATCCCTTGCATTGTAAGATTGTTTTGTCCAGGAGACTGAAATAAGATACCTTTTCATTTAAGATCCTTAATGAATCAGGCCCTTGGTCATGTTTGATATTGAAAGTGATACGGCAGTTTTCATAAATAATCCAGAAATTAAGTCTCTTCAGAATATTCTCAATTTATTATTGTATGCACAAGGCCGTTTAATTAATTTAAACAATGGTATTTTCATATTACTTTTGCAAACATTTTATGCCATAAAAACCACAAACTAATACGTAGATAAAGAATCATATAAGACTTTAGACCAATAATATCACTCCACCTATCAGGATCTCTCAACATCTTCCATCATCCCCCAGATATAGGCAGACATCCAAGTAGACCTTGTCACTTCTTGTCTGTTGTTGACTTACTGTACCACAGCTTCCCCGTTTCCTGACATGAACAAAGGAGGGCACAGTTCTGTTTAGATACGTTACGCTATTGTAATATATTTTAGACATGTTTCCCCATACACCTTGAGCAAATCTGTCTAAGAAGCAGAAAAACAACTTAGTTTGCCAATATATATATGGACTGCAGCTCATTAACTCTTATATTACTACTATTTTATAACCAGCTTTAATTTTATTTTGTGTGAATTAATTATACATATCAGAAAGGAGGATAACAACAAAGACTAGGGGGCCACCAGATATACCTGGTCTGTATTAGTCACATGTGTCTATGGTGTTTGGAGGTTTAAGGAGTCAGGCTGATTTCCTATAGACTGTTTAGTGATTGCTGTGTATAATTTGGTTCCAATAAAATGTCTCTATGCCACCAATACAGATGTGACAAGGGAGATACATAAAACCCAATAAACTAAATGATTCAAATCTGCTTGTTCCTCTGACCTCTGGCACAATACAGAGAATGGAGAAATGAGAGTATGAGCTTATTTTAGCTTATAGCTCGGATATTGCTAATGAGGGGTAACTACTGGTGCACAGATCTCTGAACTGCCCTCTTTATATAGTACATTGTATAGTATGTTCTATGTTTCATGTAAATGGATCTTTAGTAAGAAGGAAAGCACCATTGCCTCTCCCCTGCAGTGCTGCGTCGGTGGATCCGACAACCGGCTCAGTCATTATAAAAGATTTCAGGGCGTGCTGTGGTTCTCCAGTTCTTGTGAAACTACAAGTGCCAGCATGCCGTGCAAGCCATTAGGTAATATATCTGTAAGATTTTAATTCTTAAACATAGAATTTGATAGCAGGTAAGAACTACTTGGCCTATCTAGTCTGCCCAATTTTTAATTTATGGCACCATCAAACCCTATTTGATCCTTAGATCTTTGTATGGATATCCTTATGTCTATCCCAAGCATGTTTAAATTACTCTACTGTATTATCCTCTACCACCTCTGATGGAGGCTATTCCACTTATCCACTACCCTTTCTGTGAAGTAGTTTTTCCTCACATTCCCTCTGAACCTACTTCCCCCCAGTGTCAGCGCATGTCCTCGTGTTCTAATACTTCTCTTCCCCCCAGTGTCAGTACATGTCCTCGTGTTCTAATACTTCTCTTACCCCCAGTGTCAGTGCATGTCCTTGTGTTCTAATACTTCTCTTCCAACCAGTGTCAGTACATGTCCTCGTGTTCTAATACTTCTCTTCCCCCCAGTGTCAGTACATGTCCTCGTGTTCTAATACTTCTCTTCCCCCCAGTGTCAGTACATGTCCTCGTGTTCTAATACTTCTCTTCCCCCCAGTGTCAGTACATGTCCTCGTGTTCTAATACTTCTCTTACCCCCAGTGTCAGTACATGTCCTCATGTTCTAATACTTCTCTTCCCCCCAGTGTCAGTACATGTCCTCATGTTCTAATACTTCTCTTCCCCCCAGTGTCAGTACATGTCCTCTTGTTCTAATACTTCTCTTCCCCCCAGTGTCAGTACATGTCCTCGTGTTCTAATACTTCTCTTCCCCCCAGTGTCAGTACATGTCCTCGTGTTCTAATACTTCTCTTCTCCCCAGTGTCAGTACATGTCCTCGTGTTCTAATACTTCTCTTCCCCCCAGTGTCAGTACATGTCCTCGTGTTCTAATACTTCTCTTACCCCCAGTGTCAGTACATGTCCTCGTGTTCTAATACTTCTCTTCCTTTGTATAATGTACCCTCCTGCACCTTGTTATAACCCTTGATATATTTAAAAGTTTCTATCATGTCCTCCATTCCCTTCTTTGCTCCAAACTATACATAATAAGATCTTTTAGTCTTTCCGGGTAAGTTTTGTGCTCTAGGCCCTGTATCATTTTAGTTGCCCTTCTTTGTACAGTCTCTAATGTATTTATATCCTTCTGGAGATACGGCCTCCAGAACTGAACACAGTATTCTAGATGAGGCCGTACCAATGACCTACACAGTGGTATTATTACTTCTTTCTTTCTACTACTGATTCCTCTCCCTATACAACCAAGCATCTGACTTGCCTTCCTCATTGCTTTGTTACATTGCTTACCTACCTGTAAGTCACCTGAAATAGTGACTCCCAGATCCCTCTCCTCCTCAGTGATTTTCATTATAGTGCCATTAAAACTATATTTAGACCCAAGTGCATGATTTTGCATTTTTTTGCCATTAAACTGTAGTTGCCACTCTCTTGACCATTCCACTAGTCTACCTAGCTCATAAATCATTTGTTTTACACCTCCTGGTGTGTCTACCCTGTTGCATAGACACCCTCATTCGGTGTCCTCCTTCTCTTGTGCTGTCAGCTCTTCTCTAATTCCAGGGACATTCCATAAAAGAGCGAGAGGGAGACAGAGAACAACTAGTTATTCTGGTGGTATAAAAGGTTTCCTATTGCCACGGTAGCACCTGAAAAGAGGAATGATAATACAATTACTAAAGTTCCTTTCTGCTTTTAATAGTACAAAATCTTTATTTCATGTGAAATAAACTGACAATTTTCGTGAGAACACAATTTAAATGTAGTTGGTTTGTAATTTATGTGCATTTTGTCTGGCTCCGTTTAGCACTGATACCAGAGACGGAACTAGCGAGCTACGGGCCCCGGTTCAGGGAAGCAGGGAGGAGGGAACCGGGGCCCACAGCTCGCTAGTTCTCTGTGCAGCGGGCCCCATTATCTACATGGGCTCTGAAAATAATGGGGCCCGCTGTGTGGTGCCCCTGTTGCACCAATGGTAGTTCCACCACTGCTTGATGCCATAAACTAAGGATTGTAAGATTTTTTTGTGTAAACAGATGAAACTTTCATTCCCCTCCCAGCCTGAGAAGGACGTAATGTTTGGTTTCATTCTCCTGGCTATTCTGCACTGGTTTTATAGCAGTAGCTTCAATGTGAATGATTGTTTGCTACTAAACAACTCAACATGCAGGAAGTTGTCGAAATAATTAAAAATCTTAATTTATTCTACACACTCTTATCTCGGTTTAAGTCCCATAATTACTCATAACTCAATATTAATTGTCTATGCCAATTACTCTCTGACCAAACATTGACCTCTGACCCCTCTGATAGGAGCACTCCAACTTCTGTGCCCAGGACCCCCGACTCGGAGCTGTTATCTTGTCCGCGAAGCTGGAACAGAAAGCCGAGAGACTGCGCCTGATACTCAGGTGAGGGGCTCAGATTTGGGCATATTTGTACTCAATTTGCAATTCTTTATTTTAAAAGATAATGTATAGCTGCTTCTTATTAGTAGTCTAAGGACATTTCCATGGCTGGAATACGTTATATATGGGAAAAGACACTGTTTATTGTAAATTATATGGATATCAGAAGTTATGACATCAGAACTCATCGCTTATAAGTGATGACATCAGAACTCACCGCTTATAAATGACATCAGAACTCACCGCTTATAAGTGATGACATCAGAACTCACTGTTAATATTATTTATAGGTTATACATATACTTAACTTCACTTGTCCATTATATGTAGAAATGTTCACCTAATTCACATTTGTTTACAAAATTTGACACTACACCCAGCAGAATTTGCCCTTAACTGTTCTCTTAGTGTACACCAATCCCACCACAATTGAACATTGTTATCCAAGCTCCGTTCATAGGGGTTGATTCTTTTGTCCATGAAGTCACGCAGAGTGCCATTGGAATGTTTGCGTGGCTATGCAACATTTTAGATATTTCTTCGCACCCCATAGAGGTGTGCAGGAATATCTGCGAAGTTGGGGTATCGTAGTACCCAGAAATGTGCACAGCCGAACATTGCGGTGATATTCAGCGGCAAATCGCAGACAATTAAATTCCCCCCATAGACTTTAAATTCAGTGAAATTCCTCAGAATAGCAAAGCAAAAGGGGATCATGAAGATTGTGTCACTAGAACTACCTGATCATTGTTTCCCGCTGGTGGGGGTTATGAAGCAACCCCCCCATATGCAAGGTGCTTGGAAATTACTTAGGAGCAGGAATTATCACTTTCCAGAAGTCAGGGAGCCTGTGCCCAGGCTGCTAAACCCCCCAGCAGGACCTGCTAGCAGTACATCCGGGGAATCGCCTTTCTCTGCCTCTACCACCTCTGCTGGTCACCGAAGACCTTCATGCAACTCAACAACCCTCCCACCTTGAACCACTTCAGTCCCAGCCGGAAAGTGGAAGGGAGACCATAGCATCTAACAATTCTCAGCCCTATTAGTTACTTTCCTGACTCTGATCCTGGTAACAAAGGCAACCTTGAAATTGTACCAAGTTGTGCCAATAAGTGGACATTTCAGACTGCACTGTCTAATGATATGATGTTAGAGAACATATAATGCAGGCTGACAGTGGGCAGGATGTAGGGTCAGAATGTTTTAGCGGTATTTATTTTACCGGCTCACAATGGGGCTCATTAAGAGTGTTCTAGGAGGTATAGTTCTTGCGGGAGCTGGAGGGTTGTGCAGCGATACACAATGATGGTAATGATGATGACTATCAGCACATTAGCTCACCGTTTCTGATTGGCTGATAGCATCTTGACCTTTCCAGCTCATAGAGCCTGATTCATTAAAGATCTGAACTTAAGAAACTTCTTATTTCAGTCTCCTGGACAAAACCATGTTGCAATGCAAGGGGTGCAAATTAGTATTCTGTTTTGCACATAAGTTAAATACTGACTGTTTTTTCAAGAAGCTTGACATTCCCATGAGATTGTCAGAGGCCAATCTTCAGGAGTATCAAGCTAAACTGCTATGACCATACTGTAGCACAGAATTTTATGAGGGGCACAGAAAGGCAGTTCTTATGCCTACACACAAGAACACGGTGACTTCTAATATCCTTAATAAGTTACAATAGTGAGGGCATTATTCCTTATAATTGCGGACACTGGTTTAGAAAAACCTGGAAATCTGATTGGTTGTCAGGGTTCCACCGATGTATTTGGGGAACTTTCACAATCTCTAAAAGCAGTTTAGTAAATCCCTCTCCCACCACCTTCACTAGGTGTAATACCAGAGAAATCACAAGTCCTTCACCAAATGGCTTGAGGCCCCTCTTGCTCTTAAACTACTGCCGTTAGCGATGATGATGAAACACTGACATCTTGTGCAAATCGTTTACACGTGTATTAGCATCATTCGTGTCTGAATTCCTTCATGTCCTTATATTTATAGTAAACTATTGTTTGTAATTATAACGAAGGAATCACTATAATATGTATGATCTATAATATTTTTTCTAGAACCAAGTCTGGTACCAAACATCAGCTGATCGACACATCCAGCTTCACTCCTTTCCCCTCCGCAGTACAGATGGCGCAGGTAAGGTTTAAATCATATACTGCTATACTCGTTCCCGTTCACTGGTGTCCCCTAATCTTTATACATACTATTTATTTTCTATTTGTATTTGTCTAATGGAAATATTTAGGGATGAACGTATAAAATGGTTCTTGTTATAAGATTATCTGGTTTCTGTGGTACTTCGTTCACATTGCGGCCCGGCAAGAACTCGGGATATTGCAGTATCACAGAGCATCCCAGCTCATCAGACCCCGTTCACACTGCCCCTTGGACACGGAAAATTCCCAGGTCGACCCCGTTCATACTGAACTTGTGTCTGCCCTGGCAATAAGTGGGAGTCATCACAAGAGAAGCTTTGATTGGCTGACAAAGAATAGGTCATTTAAAGGGCACTTTTTTTTCACATCGTCATGTTCCAATGTCCCTAAAATCAGCTCCTTTCTGTGAGACCAGGGTTGAAAAATCCGTGTCGCACTGTTCACACTGGCGGCTACCCAGGACGGATCCGGGAATAATCCTGCAAAAGTCCTGGGTCTAATTCCCGGGTCATCAGACCCAAGTAGATGCAGGGACTCCCGTACACATTGAGCTACAACCCAGGTCCTTGGGGCTTGGGGCCCGGTATGATGGTCAGGGCCCTCTTAACAACATTATGGGCCCCCGGGCAAAGCAGAGCACCAGGGCCCCTATATATATATATATATATATGCACACGTCAAAAAAAATAAATGATTTTATATATATATATATATATATATATATATCACTTTTTTTATGCACTTAACTTACCTTATTCTCCAATGCAATCCTCTTCACTTTTCTTCCAAGTCACTGCTGCTGCCTGCTGATTTAAATTGTTTTCGCACTGCAAAAAAAAAAGAAGCAAATACTTACCTTGCGGTCAGCTGGCGATCCGTCTCCCTCCCTGGCCTCCTCCTCCGTGCTGCGCTCTGCAATGGATGTCGGGCGGGCGTGATGACGTCACACCCGACATGCACTGCGAGCGCCGCACGGAGGAGGAGACCAGGGAGGGAGCCGGATCGCCAGCTGACCGCAAGGTAAGTATTTGATTATTTTTTTTTGCAGGATTTTTTTTTTCACGCTACCTCTGACTGCCACCTGCCCATTGTGCCCAATGGAAGAGACGGCCCTGCTGATGGTACTAGTGGATGTGTTTGCACGAAGACAAGAGATTATGGGGTCTCTTTATGAATAGGTGAAAACCCCTAGATCCAGTAAAAATTGAGTTATCGACAGATTTAGGGATTTTTTCTATTAATAAAACAAAACCCCAGTGAAGACTATAGCTGGCGGCATGCTAATCTGGGGGCCACAGCGATGCTTCCAGTTATTTAAGACAGCAGTAGTACAAGTGTCTCATGATAAACGTGATCATCAGCAAATAGGTGGTATTGGAGGCCAAATAATTGAATAAGTTCACAGAGAGAGGTGGTGTAGAGACAGAAGAGCAGAGGGACAAGTACAGAGCCATGGGGGACTCCAATAGAAAGAGGAAGAGGGGGGAGTAGAGTCGGAAGCAGACATGCTAAAACAGTGATCAGAGTGGTATGATGCAAACCAGGAGAGAGCTGTTTTGCGAAGACCTAGGGAGAGAAGGGTGGTGAGAAGAGGAGCATGATCAACAATGTCAAAAGCAGCAGAGAAATCGAGGAGTAGGAGAAGGGAGAAGTGACCTTTGGACTTACCTGAGAGTAAGTCGTTATTGAGGGCAGTGTCAGTTGAGTGAAGGGGATGGAAGCCAGACTGAGGAAGGTCAAGAAGAGAGTGGGAAGAGAGAAAGTGGGTCAGACGATTGAAGACAATTTGCTTGAGAATTTTAGAAGTAAAGGGAAGCAGAGATATGGGGCGAAATTTGGAGAGAAAGGATGGGTCAAGGAAGGGTGTCTTGAGAATAGGGGACATGAGAGCATGCTTGATGGCCGAGGGGAAGATACCAGTAGAGAGAGAAAGGTTAAAGTGGTGAGCATGGTGACAACAGGCATTGGGAGAAAGGGAGCAGAGGAACTTGGAGAGGACAGGCTTGAGAGGACAGGTCATAGAAGAAGAGGAGGAGAAAAGAGAAAGGATCTCAGGCACAGTTACAAGAGGGAAAGAGCCAAGGGCGGCAGAGTGAGTGGTAGAGAGGACAGGTGGGCGGAGGCAAATCTGACAAGAACAGGTATTATTGTAGATAGAGTCAATTTTGTCTTAGAAGGAGAAATCAAGAGCGTTGATGGGTGAGGGGGATGGGGGGAGGACACAGTACAGAATTAATGGTAGCAAAGAGGTGTTGGGATTTATTGGACATGGATGAGATGAGGAATGGAAAATAGGCTTTTCTGGCAAGAGAGAGGACAGAATAGTAGAAGGAAAGGATAAATTTAAAGTGGATGAAGTCAGCAATGGACCGAGATTTCCTCCATTGGCGTTCAGAGGAGCAGGAGTACTTTTGAAGGAGACGAGGAGAGGGGAGTGCCAGGGTGGTGGTTTAGATTGGCGGAGACTAAGGGGATTGGCTGGAGCGGCCAGAGAGTGTGGAATTGTACAGAGAGACAACAGCATTAGGGCATGATATGGAAATAATGGGACCAAGTAAGGGTTCGAAGGAAGATGCAAAGATGATGGGGTCAATGCTTAGATGGGACACAATGTGTGAGCAACTTTGGGTGGGAGATGGGGGCAAGGGGTAAAGAGAAGGTAAAAGGAAGGAGATTGTGGTCAGAGAGGGATAGACAGAATTGTAGAAGTTGGAGATATCACAGAGATGGGAGAACACTAGGTCCAGGGAGCGATCATCACAGTGGGTGGCGGAAAATGTCCATTGGGAGAAACCATAGAAGGAAGTGAGAGTTAGGAGTTTAGAGGCTGCGGTAATAATACGAGAGTCGGTTTAAATTCTTGTTCTAAAATACAGCTTGTTGCAGCCTCTTTTATGTCTTCAGTTAGTTGTGACAGTATTGGTGACAGTGGATGTTAAAGGGATCATTTTCCTGTTGCTGGCATGAGCCATCATGTGATGGGCATAAGTCTCACAGCTGGTTGCACAAGTTGTCTGTCCGGGGGCACTTCTAATATGTAGAATGTACCCGTGTCATGCTCTGCACACAGCACTCACGTAGGAACAGTGAAATATTCTGCTTGTCTATGTTTTTGTTGTTGGCAAGACACTTATTATGAGGATATTTGTTTAATGACTTTGTGATATCAGATGGCAATAAGTCAGTTTTGCCATGTTTTCCTTATGCTCCTTGTACCACTTATTCTTGGAGCTCAGTTTAAGATCCTCTGGTAATTTAATAGTCTGTCAATACATGAAGAAACAGGATTTCATATTGGGAGATTCCACCTTGGCTTTGTACCTAAATATTTTATACCATACACATTCTCCATACAGTGGGGTTCATTCAGACTTTGACATAAGCCAATTGTTTGTAACTGATTGAAGTGGAAATGTTACCAGTTGTCCACCGCCCCAACTTCTGTTCTCTCTCTGACAGGTCTTATGTGAAGAATTATCTTCTGAGAGGTTCTTTCCTGTCCTCTACATGAAGGTGAGAGTTCGTTGTATCGATCCGATAACACAGGTTTCTGACTGGTTACCAGAAATCGACTTGACCGTGTTTGTGTTTGTGTTCCAGGCCTCTCAGCTGCTGGTGACCTTCGATGAACATGTCATGACCAACAACTTCAAATTCGGGGTCATATACCAGAAACCAGGACAGGTGAGAGGCCAGCTCAAAGATGACACAAGGAGATGACATGATTTGTAAGAATCAAAATAAAACCTTAATTTAACCCTTCACTGAAAGCCTTTGGTGTACCACCGAGATTTGTGTAACACATGATGTTTGGTGGTCTTTTTTTCCATGTGGAGGTGCGCACAACAAATTGCCATCCACAAACTGATTTCAATTTTGACCTAGTTCTGAGCTGTCAAAGACTAGGTTTTATATTCTACTTTTAATTGGGGGCTTTATTAAAAACTTACATTTGCACTTCAGGGAGAATCCTAGAATCCAAAAATGTGTAGTTGTACTTTACCAAATGTGAAAATAAGTCTCACATAAAAATTCAGCATGCAAAAAAGTCCTGCTTTCCCATCACTCTCATTAGTAAATTTAGTCTTAAATAAGAGCAAACCGAGACGGATTTTAATAGATAAACATAGAATTGGTTATTTCAAAGTTGTACTGGTATGGGCTTTTAATGGTTGCACAATCAGCTTTCCATTTGCACAGCTTTTTCCACTTCTTCACACACCTACGTGCTCTGCTAGAAGGAGCGTAAACCTATGCACCTTGATGGGGGCTGGACGGACCACCTAGGTGCAACAATGCAAAACCAAGTGGCATAAATAAAGTTTTCAGAGTAGGAAATAAATATTGTTATGATGAAGCGTATAGAACATTATTATAAAGTATAAAGTACTCACAAGCATCTCAAGTGCAAATTAATGATTGGATGGACCTTGCCGGATGTGGGTGGAATGGGACATTCCTTACAAATAGTGAGATATACACAATACTGAGCCTGTTTTTAGACACAATTGCGAAAACAAAGTACATTTTGCAGTATATGCTATTTAACAGAAAGGGGTGGAGACCACAGATGTTTGGAAAAGTTCCTGATTTTAGCCAGAGCCACCGTAGCCTTATTGGCCACCTAAAACATCCAGATTGTTGGACCATTTTGGGTGTGACCATAATGTTATTCAGCCGCCACTTTAATAAATGACAGTTAAATACAGTACTTCTGGAATGAAATTCAAATTTATTAAGAGGGATACAAATGTGGCAGTAAGCAGCAGTTTTACTTCTGCAGACTGTTATGGCAACCAGTGCGGCATAAACTTGTAGAACTATAGCAGAAAAGGTCTTCACCTATAGCAGCCGCCTTTCCCGTAGAGACTGGTTATGGTCACAGGTACTTGGATGCCCCCAGGACTTACACTCAGTGTAGTACAAGTTTATGTTCAAACGGCAGCGCACAGGTACAGGAGGTAAAACACGAGTAGGGACCGACCAGAGATCTACGGAGTGGACAGAGCACAGGTTGAGACGTCAGGTACCAGCTGGGTCAGGGCCACAGGCTAAGGTTCGGAGTCCAGGTACAGGCAGTAGATCTGGGTCACAGGCAAAGGTTCAGAGTCTGGGTACAGGCAGAAGGTCAGGGTCACAGGCAAAGATTCAGAATCCAGGAACAGGCAGAGGTCATACACGGGAAAAGGTAATCTAAGGTTAAACAACAATATAGCACAGGAGCAGGCAGCAGTACTGAGACAGAATGCTATAACCGGCAGTGAAGCTCAGTCCTCACTGCCTTAAATAGTACCAAGGGCCAATCAGGGCAAAGCCCTGAGGCATCCCGGTTGTTGCCTAGGCAACCGGGACGAGGAAACCGGAAGTGGCACCACGGTCGTCATGGAGATGGCCCGGGACGCCAGTAAGAGGAGACAGGAAGTCGCGCCGGTGCCCTCGGCCGCCGCGGCTGCTGACACAGACATCTGAATTACATCCATGGACCAAAATGTTGAACAAAGGATTTTTTCAAAGGGACCTTGAAAATGTGGAAAAGGGTATGCAACTTATATGTGATATATGTTAGAATGTGCCCAGCTGCTTCTGGGAAAATGTACTGGTGCAACCATTTTTTTCCAGCTCTTAAATGAACCCCAAATTTGCATGAACAGAATTTGTATGTGTCCGCCCCAAATTTCCGTAGCTTAGCACCTCGTCCATCTCTTCACCCCTCGCCAAAGTTCTCCCATCATGTTGCAGGTGACAGAGACAGAGCTGTTCAGTAACACGGAGGAGAGTTTGGGGTTCACTGAATTTCTCGATTTCCTGGGAGAAAGAATCGACCTGCAGAACTTTAAAGGGTGAGAAAGTAACGCTGAGTCTTGCTCTGTGGGCTGTTCTTAGAGACACATCATTGTTATTATATGTGTTTTGCTTGGGACATAATGAACTATTAAATAATGCAGAATAATAAATAATGCATGTGTGCTGGGTGGATAAACATTTATCATGCATTTAAATATTGAACAATGTGACATTCTCCAGCAGAAGGGTTTGAGGTCAGCCTGATTATTCATTTTTGCCCCTGTAGATTCCGTGGAGGTCTAGATGTTTCACAAGGTCAGACAGGATCAGAATCTGTATATACCACGTTCCGGGGCCACGAGATCATGTTCCACGTGTCAACTAAACTCCCCTACACGCCAGGGGACACTCAGCAGGTCTGTGTGTTATTAAGCACGAGATTGTTTCAAATGTGGGTGTGATATTTTTAATATGTCGCTTTTGCAAAATGTTTTCTAAGTTATGGTTTTCCTGTGTCACATCGGTTTGCTTCTATCTTGTTTCCATTCTTTTCTTACTAACGTCTATATCTTTTATCAGATCATTTTATTTCCTCCAGTATCCCTCCTCTAATATCTTCCCGTCCCTTCTGACATTTCTCTTCTTTTTCTTTATTGTCTAAACTAACATTAAAATTAATTACACAGGTAGATAAATTAAACTTAAATTATAATTCCAAAGATAAATGGCTGCCTCTTAAAGGAGACTCTGCAACAAAGTAAAAATTGTATAACAATTAAATGTGTGTATATATACACACCTCTTATTATATACATACAGTGTATGTGTTGTATGTACACACACACATTTAAGTGTTATACATATTTTGCTTTGGTATAAACTAACATTCACCCTTCATCTTGTTCCCTTTGCCCCTAAATATACCCCCATTTCCTGTGTCCTGCCTTTTCTAATTTTCCCACTTTTTCTGTTCCCTGCCATTTTCAACAGCCTTTCTTAATAGTCCAATTTTTGAGTCCCTTTATTTCCTAAAATCCCTCTCTACCCTGCCTTTTCTAAGATGTTCCCTCTTCCAGTGCCCTGCCTTTCCCAAAACCCCCCTCTTCCTGTTCCATCTCTTTCCTAACATGCCCAATCTTCCTGTTCCCTGCCTATCCTAACACGCCCCCTATCAGGATGTGGAGTGTTAGGATAGCTCTTTTACTGTACTAAACAGTGATAAGTGCTCTATAACAAACTGAAGGCAACTTCAGCAGTCAGCCAGCATACCCCAGTGGGTACTAATTTACATATGTAGGTCCAAAAGCAGGACACTTTTATTTAAGCAAAGTACACTAAAATACTATAGCACTTTTAGTAACTGTACCAAGGGCTTACCGCACCATACCGCTACATAATCCCACCACAAAGTGACCTATAGTCATTGCTTCCAAGTTGCTTATCCATATGTGCCGTTCTCCTGGATTCGTTCCTCTGACGGACACGCAGCAACCAAGCCTAATGTAATCCTGCTTTTTGCAGGCACACAACGAAACAAAGTCAGTGGAATCTTGCAGTCTAGGTGTCCTCGATTGCACATCCTGACCAGCCATGTGGAAGCTGTAACCCTCAGTTGCTACAGTCCAATTCAAATCTGTCATTATTCGGACTGAGCCTTCGCCCACTGTGGCCTTGCTTGGGTCTTGACATGGTGCTGAGAGGGTGAAAGTTGTTGATACCAATCCAGACCCCTCCTATTGGATGGACTGGCACAAACCTGCCCTCTTTCGGCACATAGTCAGTACCCCCCCTGCCCCCTGCTGTTTTCAGCTCTGGGCAATCTGGAACGATTTGCTGTGGAATAATGGGGTCTCACTTGTGCATATATAGGGATGTAATCGCCACAAACATTGTTGGCTGCTTTCCAGTTTAGCCCTTCAGAGTCTTTTTGGATATAACTGCACTCGGCATCACTCCTGTTAAAAGCTAACTGACCGCTAGCGTATGAAGTTCCGCTAGATGAAGTGCTAAATGAAGAGCCAGTGGTCAGCACTGTTAATCTGTGTGGCATCAGTTGGCTTGGGACCCAGACGTTGCCTGTTCTAACATTCACCCCTCCTTGGTCCCTGCTTTTCCAAACATTCCCTTTTTCCTGCTCTCTACATGTCCTAACATTCCCCTCTTCATGCTCCCTGCGCTTTGTAACATTCCCCTCTTCATTTTCCCCGCCTTTAATGTGATACCTCTAGAGGCGGGTGTTGAGAGGATCGTACCTGCTCCATGGATGTAGGACACCAAATGAATGAAGTGACATCAGATTTTTTATGCAGAAATAATACGTCACTAAAATATTTCTGGACAAAGAATGATTAGCAACAAGTACAATCTGAATACAGTGTTCACAGGTGTGAGCTAATAGAGGTGTCAGTTACTGTACTTTATATTGCATTTATCTTGGCCGTTGCTATGGGCAGCACTAACGGCTTCACTTTTAAAGATTAAAGGAATTAAAGGAATATCAAGGGCTCATATGTATTCACAGAGATGATCTGTATCATCGGTTGTGGACAGGAGTGTGAACTTTAACACAACAATTTTCTGATTTGTAATTAGGACAAAGAGGAGCTGGAATGTAAACAAAGTATTTATGGTGTAGTATGTTAAAAAGATACACAAGTCCACAAGCAGTCCGGTTTTATCCAAATCAAAAGTGAAAGAGACCCTTTACTACAGCAATGTAGGAATCACTTTTCTAGATATATCCATTCTGTGATACTTGTAGAAATGTGATTACAAATACAATACTTGTTATGGATCCTTGATTCCTCCACATCAAATTTGTTCCTTCTCACTTCTGATTAACTAAATCCGCTCAATACAGTTCTCTCTTTCTCTGGCTCCTGAAACCCAGACAGGTGCTTGTAAACCAGACAGAGTAGCCTAAAAATCTGGTGAAAACCAAATAGGTGACAATCCCAGCCATAACATTACCCCTTCTTGCTTCATCTCATTTCCTCTTCATAACTTTTCCAGATACACTTTAAATAAAGGTTCTTTTTTATTATAACCATGTTCATCCCTCGTCCTATGATTTTATTTTCTTCCAGCTGCAGAGAAAACGCCACATTGGGAATGACATAGTGACCCTCGTATATCAGGATGCTGGGTCCGTATTCTCACCCGATATCGTTACCTCCCACTTCCTGCACTGCTATGTTGTGGTCCAGTCCTGCCGAAGCCACAGCGGCAATATTCTGTACAAGGTAATGCTGCTGTGCTAGGCACAGAGGTCTGTGTATGTGACTCTACATTGTACAGAATTGCTAATATTTTCTTGTTTCAAATGGATGGGGCCAATGGGAGGGGATAGGACAAGTTACAGGATTAAATAAACACAAGACACATGACAGTAATCGTAAAGATGAGAAGGACAGCACAGGAAGACAAGTGAATGAGTGACATTGAGCAGAAAATATTACCTATACTACCTACCTTGTACACCCTCACACCTACCCTACTCCCACCTATACTACTCATACTAGTACACCTGACACTTACCCTACTCCCACCTATACTACTCATACTAGTACACCCTGACACCTACCCTACTCCCACCTATACTACTCATACTAGTACACCTGACACTTACCCTACTCCCACCTATACTACTCACACTGATACACCCTCACACCTACCCTACTCCCACCTATACTTCTCATACTAGTACATCCTGACACCTAACCTACTCCCATCTATACTACCTATACTGGTACACCCTCACACCTTCCCTATTCCCACCTAAACCTCTCACACTGGTACACTCGCACACCTACCCTACTCTCACCTATACTACTCATACTAGTGCACCCTCACACCTTCCCTACTCACACTGGTACACCCTCACATCTAACCTAATCCCATCTATACTACTCACACAGGTACACCCTCACATCTACCCTACTCCCACCTATGCTACTCATACTAGTACACCTGCACACCTAACCTACTCCCGTCTATACTGCCTATACTGGTACACCCTCACACCTACCCTACTCCCACATATACTTCTCATACTGGTACACCCTCACATCTACCCTACTCCCACCTATACTACTCACACTGGTACACACTCACACCTACCCTTCTTCCGTCTAAACCACTCACACTGGGACACCCTCACATCTACCCTACTCCCACATATACTACTCACACTGGTACACCCTCACACCTACCCTACTCACACCTATACTACTCACACTGGTACACACTCACACCTACCCTACTCCCACATATACTACTCACACTGGTACACCCTCACACCTAACCTACTCACACCTAAACCTTTCACACTAGTACACACATATGTCTTCATTTTAATACATAGTATTAGACCCTGAAGAGCCAATCAACAGACAAGCTGTGATATCACCCCCTTCCCCCCCCCCTATGACATACCTATACACACTTAAGGATATACAGCAAACTCTTACACAATTACAGGACAAAAGAAAATGTGTCAGCATAAACATAAATAGGAGACGTTTTAGCACAATATAACTATATTGCCATTAGCTCACCGACCAACGTCAATCCATCTCCTATAGTTCAGTGTACTGCCTCATAGTGATTTATATATTGTTTACTTTATAGCCCTGGACAACATTTTCTTTTGCACTCACATACACAGTGGTCTTATTGATCTGGTTGTACTTTTTAAATGATTTTATACATTTGTACACATTTCATTAGTTTAAAGAAGCACACCTTTTTCACTAAATTCTTACCCATTTACCTGCAGGCTGACACCAGTTCCTTATGGGTACACCAAATCAATAGATTCAATACACTAATACCTCATAGTATACAGTGCTTCTATTTATCCATAGTCCATCCAGGCCTGGGCTGTGGTCATCAACTTGGTGAAAACAGCTTTAATATCAATGGGAATAGGTATAATTGATCGCTGTGGAGGAGTACACATATCACTCAAATTGGTGTGTTTCCAAATTGCACACACACAAATTTAAGTCATTGGTGATCATATTGATCGACCAGATGTCCGCGTTTCGACAGTATTACATTCTCTGTACCAGTGATGGAAACGCGTTGGTGTTTGTCTATATTCCCATGACTTGTTGTCCTTCATCGTTGTTCACAGAAGTTTGTTGTCTCCTTGGTTAATCTGATTGACCTCTAGTGTGTTTTCCATGCAGGTCTCGGTCACAGCTCGGGATGATGTACCTGGATTTGGACCGGTTCTTCCCAACCCAGCAGTGTTTCAAAAGGTTAGTGAGGAACATCTTGCTCCCGTTGGTCCCTCGTACCAAACTGGTAGTGATTATCATTCTCCCCCTCCCCTCCAGACTCTGCACATAAACGTTATGTCATGTATGTTGTTTTCCCAATAAAATCTGGGCATTCTCTGACAAGCAGGAAAATAATATGCATTAATGATGCACTTTAGCCCCTAAACTTAAATGCACCAAAGGCAGCTGCCGCTTCTGCTTATTTCTTAACCTTTATTTTTAACAGTCTCCTGGTTTATTTGTTTTAGTTTAGTTTAGTTTAAGCTAGTGAATCCAGACAGCAGCCATTTTTATAGCATGCCTACCTCAGCTGAGGTTACCTAGTTATTTTATTGTCAAATTTACAATGAAATGTAAATTAAAAGTGTTGTCTATGTGTAAACAACGCTGCCACAAAGTTCCATGAACTATTGCAGCCACTTTGTGAAATTGATGCCACAAGTTTAACACTTTGAAGCTTTGTATTAAAATGGTATGAACTCAGCATAATGTGCTTAGAAAACCAGGACACAACTCAAGCTGATGTTCAGAAAAGTATTAGGACCACACCGAAAATAAATTTGTTCCAAATATGTAATCTGTCTAGTTCACCTCAATGACAGGATGCCGCTAGTTTTATTGAGCAGCTGCCAACAGGAAAGGGAGGAAACAGATAAAGACGGAAATCATCTTAAAAAATTATTTGAGGTATATTTTTAATTTTCACATTTGTTTTTCTTTCAATTTATTGTCCGAAACAAGGTAGCAAACTAGTAACTTTATCACAGGGGCACAACCACTTAATAATCTATTGAGGGGTGAAATTTTAATATTATGTCCATATTTAATGAAAATGGCAATTAACATGTTTAAGTGGTGAGACAAAGGGAATGATTTGCCACAGGCATCCAAGAGATTATCTCAATGTTTAGATGACAGTCTGCAGAGCAAGGCTGCAGATGGTACACTCTTAGCAGTGTACATAGTTCAAAAATAAAATGGTGGAGGACATATGTGTGACTAAATAATAGTAATGAGAATGATGTATCTTTTCCACAGCTAACAACAACCTGACAGGGCGTGTCTGCAGTGAGAGTAATTAAACAGAGCACCTGCAGAGTGCTTATTTTTAATGGCAAGGTGGGAGTTTTATCTGTCCATCAAATTAGTGCTGTGGGAGGAGTGAAAATTATTTGAACCTGTTTGTTTCTTTTGTGCAGGGTGACCGATGTCAGACAGTGACCGGTGTCTAGGGACTTGGTCTCTTTCAGTTAGCATTATGGTCACAAGAAAGTGTGTAGAGCTTAGTGTTGTTCACTACTTTGCCATCTTGACAGTAAAGCAAAGTAAAACAGCAAGAAGGGTGCCCGTGCCACTGTAGTACTTAACAGTATAGTTATGAAAGGGTCCTTCAATGACATATTGTAATTGTATCCCGCCCTCCTTTGTATTTTAATAGAAGATGCTATCTATACTCACACTATAACCGTGCTCCAGTACTGCACAGGACCTGGCTGTAAGATGTTATTTCGGTGCTCCCCTGCCCCTATAAATGATTAGAATGTGATAGACCATTATATATAACATGAACTGTGTTATACATTATGACACTTTTCCACGATGACATAATCAGTTACTGTGGGGAGCAAGGCCCTAGGAAACCTTGGAACTCTGACAAAGACTGTAACTATAACTGACAGCCAGGAGCCTGGAGTCTTGCCAAATATTCATCGATAGTAGAGTTTGAATAGAAGTGTGTTCCAGAGTTATGGAGCAGCACAGGAGAAGTTTTAGAGGCTGGAGTGGCACAAGGTTGTATGTGAAGCGTTGAGGCAGCGTGTGGATAGTCACATATTAATTCATATATAGTTTCTTAACTGAAAATATAAGGCGTTTCCAAGTCTCACATGTAGCGTTCCCGTCTTTGAATTTTTATGAATACCTGCAAAATAGACACTTTTTTTTTCCTTGTCGTCACCTCTATCAAAAATGTTGCCTGGAATGTAGCGTGCTTGGAAAATATAACTTATTATCTACATGACAAGTTCCATCGAATATAGACCCCGTGGCTATTTAGAGAAGGTCATACATGCCCTTAATCCCCAATGTGTCAGACAGTCCCTAAATAGTTTAAATAATCACGTGATGTTGTAACTGGAAACAATGCAGCGTAAAATTATTGTGTTGTGTCTCCGTCACATGGTGTTGGGGCTCTGTTCCTAAACTTCAGTCCTTGATTACAACTAAGGGAAAGTGGACTTCATCTTGGTCATACTCTCATTCCTAAAAACATTAAAAAAAAATCATACTAATGTAGTATTTCATATGTTTCTGTAACAATATAATAGTATCTCTGTGCTCATTCAAGACTTAACTAACATCTGCAATCTCTTTCTCCATTGGTATCATTTCATCATGCTTGATCTAACGGTCATTGCGCACTTCTAATTCTTATGGACCTTTTGACACTTTTGATCACTCTATTCTCATGCAAACACTATGGTTCATTAGCGGACGGATTCTGAGAGCAACTTGCATAACGTAATATGCGCACATCAGCGCAAGACACGTAGGCACGGATTCATCAAGCAACGGATCTGCAGATACGTACCAAGATGAATTCAGTCACCAGTCGCTTATGCAACGTAAAAAGCAGCGTAACAGCCAATTGTGTCCAATCACGGAAATCATGAGCTGAGGTCAACATGGAGTATGTACTCACAGAGCAGAAAAGTCAAATAAATGTTCATATACGTATAGATCACTTCCGTGGAGTTGCGTAGCGTTGATATATATATATATATTTTTTAAATGTATTATACTGAGTGTAGTGTGCAGAACCATTGTTAGGTTCATACCACATTATCTTGCTTTACATATATATATATATATATATATATATATATATATATATATATGTATTATTAAGAATTAATAAATGATCATACTAATATTGTTTAATAGTAACATTTTGAATTAACCGTACAATCATCTCAAGGTTATTCAGTAAGGAGTCACGTTACCTCAATTCATCAGAACATAGCCCAACTAAAATCTACTGGATTTAACTATTATAATTTGTATATGTTTAATAATATTTTTTTATTAATTAATTATTAATGTATTTACAAAGAGTTTACTTTGCACGGGAGATGAATTTGCATAATAGTACAGGTTTTTTTTATCTTATTTGGATTACACTATCATGCAGGTGACTAATAATGTGTGTGTCATTTTTTGCTTTAAAAACTATGCTCACACTTGTGTCTGTTATTGTTTTGAAAAAAACAACACTCACACCAATGTATGTATCCAAATTATCTCTTTATCTAATACTAACAACAAAAACTAAACATGAATTTGCACAATTTGTGAAGTAATATGTCTCAATTAACTTAACATGTATATATATATATATATAGATTAGATAGATAGATAGATAGATAGATAGATAGATAGATAGATAGATAGATAGATAGATCATATATATATATATATATATATATATATACTAGGGATGAGCGCGCTCGGATTTCTGAAATCCGAGCCCACCCGAACGTTGCGGATCCGAGTCGGATCCGAGACAGATCCGGGTATTGGCGCCAAATTCAAAAGTGAAACTGAGGCTCTGACTCATAATCCCGTTGTCGGATCTCGCGATACTCGGATCCTATAAATTCCCCGCTAGTCGCCGCCATCTTCACTCGGGCATTGATCAGGGTAGAGGGAGGGTGTGTTAGGTGGTCCTCTGTGCTGTTTAGTGCTGTGCTGTTTAGTGCTGTGCTGTTTAGTGCTGTGCTGTTTAGTGCTGTGCTGTTTAGTGCTGTGCTGTGCTGTGCTGTGCTGTGCTGTGCTGTGTTCTGCAGTATCAGTCCAGTGGTGCTGTGTGCTGTGCTCTGTCCTTCTGAGGTCAGTGGTGCTGCTGGGTCCTGTGCTGTGTCCTGTTCAGTCCAGTGGTGCTGTGTCCTGTGCTCTGTGCTTCTAAGGGCATAGTTATTTCCCCAATATTCCCCTGTGTTTAAAAAAATAAAAAAAAGTTTTTTTTATAAAATACCAAAAACTACTTTAATATTTTTTAATTACCACAAAATTTTCACAACCAATCCTGCAGTATAAGCCCATTGGTACTGCAATATTACCAAGTTCACACATTCAGCAGTAAAAGTCCAGTGGTACTGCAATATTACAAAGTTTACACATTCTGCAGTATCAGTCCAGTGGTGCTGTGTCCTGTGCTCTGTCCTGCTGAGTTCCGTAGTGCTGCTGGGTCCTGTGCCGTGTCCTGTTCAGTCCAGTGGTGCTGTGTCCTGTGCTCTGTGCTTCTAAGGGCATAGTTATTTCCCCATTATTCCCAAGTTTGTAAAAAATAAAAAAAAAGTAAAAAAAAATAAAAAATTAAAAAAAAAAAAAAAATATATAATAATTATAACCAAATTTGCAAAACCAATCCAGCATTATAAGTCCATTGGTACTGCAATATTACCAAGTTCACACATTCTGCAGTATCTTGTGCTACATATAATGGAGACCAAAAATTTGGAGGATAAAGTAGGGAAAGATCAAGACCCACTTCCTCCTAATGCTGAAGCTGCTGCCACTAGTCATGACATAGACGATGAAATGCCATCAACGTCGTCTTCCAAGCCCGATGCCCAATCTCGTAGTACCGGGCATGTAAAATCCAAAAAGCCCAAGTTAAGAAAAAGTAGCAAAAAGAGAAACTTAAAATCATCTGAGGAGAAACGTAAAGTTGCCAATATGCCATTTACGACACGGAGTGGCAAGGAACGGCTTAGGCCCTGGCCCGTGTTCATGACTAGTGGTTCAGCTTCACCCACGGATCTTAGCCCTCCTCCTCCTCCCCCCCCCTACAAAAAATTGAAGAGAGTTATGCTGTCAGCAACAAAACAGCAAACAACTCTGCCTTCTAAAGAGAAATTATCACAAATCCCCAAGGCGAGTCCAAGGGTGTTGGTGGTTGTCAAGCCTGACCTTCCCATCACTGTACGGGAAGAGGTGGCTCGGGAGGAGGCTATTGATGATGTAGCTGGCGCTGTGGAGGAACTTGATGATGAGGATGGTGATGTGGTTATTGTAAATGAGGCACCAGGGGGGGAAACAGCTGATGTCCATGGGATGAAAAAGCCCATCGTCATGCCTGGTCAGAAGACCAAAAAATGCACCTCTTCGGTCTGGAGTTATTTTTATCCAAATCCAGACAACCAATGTATGGCAATATGTAGCTTATGTAAAGCTCAAATAAGCAGGGGTAAGGATCTTGCCCACCTAGGAACATCCTCCCTTATACGTCACCTGAATAACCTTCATAGTTCAGTGGTTAGTTCAGGAACTGGGGCTAGGACCCTCATCGGTACAGGGACACCTAAATCCCGTGGTCCAGTTGGATACACACCAGCAACACCCTCCTCGTCAACTTCCTCCACAATCTCCATCAGATTCAGTCCTGCAGCCCAAGTCACCAGCCAGACTGAGTCCTCCTCAATACGGGATTCATCCGAGGAATCCTGCAGCGGTACGCCTACTACTGCCACTGCTGCTGTTGCTGCTGTTAGTCGGTCATCTTCCCAGAGGGGAAGTCGTAAGACCGCTAAGTCTTTCACCAAACAATTGACCGTCCAACAGTCGTTTGCCATGACCACCAAATACGATAGTAGTCACCCTATTGCAAAGCGTATAACTGCGGCTGTAACTGCAATGTTGGTGTTAGACGTGCGCCCGGTGTCCGCCATCAGTGGAGTGGGATTTAGAGGGTTGATGGAGGTATTGTGTCCCCGGTACCAAATCCCCTCGAGATTCCACTTCACTAGGCAGGCGATACCAAAAATGTACAGAGAAGTACGATCAAGTGTCCTCAGTGCTCTTAAAAATGCGGTTGTACCCACTGTCCACTTAACCACGGACATGTGGACAAGTGGTTCTGGGCAAACGAAGGACTATATGACTGTGACAGCCCACTGGGTAGATGCATCCCCTTCCGCAGCAACAGCAACAGCTGCATCAGTAGCAGCATCTACAAAATGGCTGCTCATGCAAAGGCAGGCAACATTGTGCATTACAGGCTTTAATAAGAGGCACAACGCTGCCAACATATTAGAGAAAATGAGGGAAATTATCTCCCAGTGGCTTACCCCACTTAGACTCTCATGGGGATTTGTGGTGTCAGACAATGCCAGTAACATTGTGCGGGCATTAAATATGGGCAATTTCCAGCACGTCCCATGTTTTGCCCACACCATTAATTTGGTGGTGCAGCATTACCTCAAGAGTGACAGGGGTGTGCAGGAGATGCTTGCGGTGGCCCGCAAAATTGCTGGACACTTTCGGCATTCAGCCAGTGCCTACCGCAGACTAGAGGCACATCAAAAAAGCTTGAACCTGCCCTGCCATCACCTCAAACAAGAGGTTGTGACGCGCTGGAACTCCACCCTCTATATGCTGCAGAGGATGGAGGAGCAGCAAAAGGCCATTCAGGCCTACACAGCCACCTACGACATAGGCAAAGGAGTGGGGATGCGCCTGAGTCAAGCGCAGTGGAGACTGATTTCCGTGTTGTGCAAGGTTCTGCAGCCATTTGAACTTGCCACACGAGAAGTCAGTTCCGACACTGCCAGCTTGAGTCAGGTCATTCCCCTGATCAGGCTGTTGCAGAAGCAGCTGGAGAAAGTGAGGGAGGAGCTGGTAAGCCATTGCGATTACAGCAAGCATGTAGCTCTTGTGGATGTAGCCCTTCGTACGCTTTGCCAGGATCCGAGGGTGGTCACTCTTTTAAAGTCAGAGGAATACATTCTGGCCACCGTGCTCGATCCTCGGTTTAAAGCGTATGTTGTGTCTCTGTTTCCGGCGGACACAAATCTACAGCGGTGCAAAGACCTGCTGGTCAGGAGATTGTCCTCTGAAGAGGACCGTGACATGCCAACAGCTCCACCCTCATTTTCTTCCACATCTATGGCTGCGAGGAAAAAGCTCAGTTTTCCCAAAAGAGGCACTGGCGGGGATGCTGATAACATCTGGTCCGGACTGAAGGACCTGCCAACCATTGCAGACATGTCTACTCTCGCTGCATTGGATGCTGTCACAATAGAAAAAATTGTGGATGATTACTTTGCTGACACCATCCAAGTAGACATGTCAGACAGTCCATATTGTTACTGGCAGGAAAAAAAGGCAGTTTGGAAGCCCCTGTACAAACTGGCTCTATTTTACCTGAGTTGTCCCCCCTCCAGTGTGTACTCGGAAAGAGTTTTTAGTGCAGCGGGGAACCTGGTCAGTGAGCGGCGAAGGAGGTTGCTTCCTCACAACGTTGAAAAAATGATGTTTATAAAAATGAATAATCAATTCCTCAATGAAGTACAGCACTGCCCTCCAGATACTACAGAGGGACCTGTGGTTGTGGAGTCCAGCGGGGACGAATTGATAATGTGTGATGAGGAGGAAGTACACACTGTAGGGGGAGAGGAATCAGAGGTTGAGGATGAGGACGACATCTTGCCTCAGTAGAGCCTGTTTAGTCTGTACAGGGAGAGATGAATAGCTTTTTTGGTGTGGGGGCCCAAACAAACCAATCATTTCAGTCAAAGTTGTTTGGTAGGCCCTGTCGCTGAAATGATTGGTTTGTTAAAGTGTGCATGTCCTATTTCAACAGCAGACCTCTCAACTGCAGCTCATCCCTCCTCTGCGGGGATAATGTCTCCTGTGCTCTGACACGTCACTCTGTGTACTCTCAGCCTCAGGATCTGACACTACAGCTACCATGCCTCTTGTAGCAGCCCTCACTCCAGGGCCTCTTCCATGTGCAGTGTCCCCCTCTCTCTTGGGTTCACTATAGTGGCATGGAGTTCTCCCCCTCATCCAGGGCACACATTCCTTGCCCTGGCTCAGTCACCACGCTCAGACTTCCAGGCAATGCTGGGGGAGCCTGGGAGCTTCCACCCCAGGTCCCCAGCTACAACTCTCCTCTCCTGTGTCTTCTCTCTCTTTCTGACACTTTAAAGATCGTGCCTTTAAATGAAAAAGTCAGTCTTGATTGCACGACTATGTGCAAGTGCAACAGGGACATTTTTTTGGGTTTACAAAGTCAAACAGTAACACTACGACCCTGTCTGTCTGGGGTCTGTCAATGACGAATTGTCTGGAGCATGTTTTGAGGAGGTATTGTGGCCCCGGTATCAAATTGGGTACCGGGGCCACCCCACTATGCAGTCCAGATACTTGTTTGGTGGAATTCCGACACGTGGAGGGTTTTTTAATTATATTGTGGCCTCGGTACCAAATTGTGTACCGGGGCCACCACACTACGCAGTCAAGATACTTGTTTGGTGGAATTCAGACCAGTTGAGGGTTTTATTATTATATTGTGTGGACCACTCTATCTATACCACACTACAACTCTATACCACTCTATTTCCTACTTTAATTCTATTTAATTCTATTTCCTACTTTAATTCTATTACTAATTAATTACCATAAAGAGGAACCAAAAAAACCAATTTTACCAAAAGTATAATATGACTTAGACTTACAAACACTACACTTGAAAGATCGTGCCTTTAAATGAAAAAGTAAGTCTTCATTGCACGACTATGTGCAACAGGGACAGTTTTTTTCTTTACAAAGTCAACTAATAACACTTGGACCCTGTCTGTCTTTAACATACTTAATGGGATCTCAATGACGAATTGTCTGTAGCATGTTTGGAGGAGGTATTGTGGCCCCGGTATCAAGTTGGGTACCGGGGCCACCCCACTACGCAGTCCAGATACTTGTTTGGTGGAATTCTGACACGTGGAGGGTGTATTTATTTTATTGTGGCCCCGGTATCAAGTTGGGTACCGGGGCCACCCCACTACGCAGTCCAGATACTTGTTTGGTGGAATTCTGACACGTGGAGGGTGTATTTATTTTATTGTGGCCCCGGTATCAAGTTGGGTACCGGGACCACCCCACTACGCAGTCCAGATACTTGTTTGGTGGAATTCTGACACGTGGAGGGTGTATTTATTTTATTGTGGCCCCGGTATCAAGTTGGGTACCGGGGCCACCCCACTACGCAGTCCAGATACTTGTTTGGTGGAATTCTGACACGTGGAGGGTGTATTTATTTTATTGTGGCCCCGGTATCAAGTTGGGTACCGGGGCCACCCCACTACGCAGTCCAGATACTTGTTTGGTGGAATTCTGACACGTGGAGGGTGTATTTATTTTATTGTGGCCCCGGTATCAAGTTGGGTACCGGGGCCACCCCACTACGCAGTCCAGATACTTGTTTGGTGGAATTCTGACACGTGGAGGGTGTATTTATTTTATTGTGGCCCCGGTATCAAGTTGGGTACCGGGGCCACCCCACTACGCAGTCCAGATACTTGTTTGGTGGAATTCTGACACGTGGAGGGTGTATTTATTTTATTGTGGCCCCGGTATCAAGTTGGGTACCGGGGCCACCCCACTACGCAGTCCAGATACTTGTTTGGTGGAATTCTGACACGTGGAGGGTGTATTTATTTTATTGTGGCCCCGGTATCAAGTTGGGTATCGGGGCCACCCCACTACGCAGTCCAGATACTTGTTTGGTGGAATTCTGACACGTGGAGGGTGTATTTATTTTATTGTGGCCCCGGTATCAAGTTGGGTACCGGGGCCACCCCACTACGCAGTCCAGATACTTGTTTGGTGGAATTCTGACACGTGGAGGGTGTATTTATTTTATTGTGGCCCCGGTATCAAGTTGGGTACCGGGGCCACCCCACTACGCAGTCCAGATACTTGTTTGGTGGAATTCTGACACGTGGAGGGTGTATTTATTTTATTGTGGCCCCGGTACCAAATTGTGTACCGGGGCCACCACACTACGCAGTCAAGATAGATAGATGCGTATCATAGATAAAGTACATTCAGTGGTGTGGGGCAAATTGAAAAATATTCAAAATGCACTGACATTATCAAAAACAAGAGGTTGTCACACGCTAAAACTCCAACATGTATATGATGGAGAGGATGGAGGAGCAGCCGTATGTGTAGTGTAATGCAGACCTGTTGAAGGTTTTTTATATATTTTATTGTGGTGCCCAGTGCCCACTCCTCTACGCAGTCCAGGTACATTTATTGGTGCGAATCAAACAAGTTGATGGTTTTCTTATTATATATATTGTGGTGACCCACTCCTCTACGCAGTCCAGGTACATTTATTGGTGCGAATCAAACAAGTTGATGGTTTTCTTATTATATATATTGTGGTGACCCACTCCTCTACGCAGTCCAGGTACATTTATTGGTGCGATTCATAAAAGTTCAGGGTTTTTAAGATATTGTGGTGACCCACTCCTCTACGCAGTCCAGGTACATTTATTGGTGCGATTCATAAAAGTTCAGGGTTTTTAATATATTGTGGTGACCCACTCCTCTACGCAGTCCAGGTACATTTATTGGTGCGAATCAAACAAGTTGATGGTTTTCTTATTATATATATTGTGGTGACCCACTCCTCTACGCAGTCCAGGTACATTTATTGGTGCGATTCATAAAAGTTCAGGGTTTTTAAGATATTGTGGTGACCCACTCCTCTACGCAGTCCAGGTACATTTATTGGTGCGATTCATAAAAGTTCAGGGTTTTTAATATATTGTGGTGACCCACTCCTCTACGCAGTCCAGGTACATTTATTGGTGCGAATCAAACAAGTTGATGGTTTTCTTATTATATATATTGTGGTGACCCACTCCTCTACGCAGTCCAGGTACATTTATTGGTGCGATTCATAAAAGTTCAGGGTTTTTAAGATATTGTGGTGACCCACTCCTCTACGCAGTCCAGGTACATTTATTGGTGCGAATCAAACAAGTTGATGGTTTTCTTATTATATATATTGTGGTGACCCACTCCTCTACGCAGTCCAGGTACATTTATTGGTGCGATTCATAAAAGTTCAGGGTTTTTAATATATTGTGGTGACCCACTCCTCTACGCAGTCCAGGTACATTTATTGGTGCGAATCAAACCAGTTGATGGTTTTCTTATTATATATATTGTGGTGACCCACTCCTCTACGCAGTCCAGGTACATTTATTGGTGCGATTCATAAAAGTTCAGGGTTTTTAATATATTGTGGTGACCCACTCCTCTACGCAGTCCAGGTACAATTATTGGTGCGAATCATAAAAGTTCAGGGTTTTTAATATATATTGTGGTGACCCACTCCTCTACGCAGTCCAGAAAGATACCTTGTTGCAACGTTTTGGACTAATAACTATATTGTGAGGTGTTCAGAATACACTGTAAATTAGTGGAAATGCTTGTTATTGAATGTTATTGAGGTTAATAATAGCCTAGGAGTGAAAATAAGCCCAAAAACTTGATTTTTAAACTTTTTATGTTTTTTTCAAAAAAAATCCGAATCCAATACCTTAAATCCGAACCGAGACCTTTCGTCAAGTGTTTTGCGAGACAAATCCGAACCTCAAAAATAACGAAAATCCGGATCCAAAACACAAAACACGAGACCTCAAAAGTCGCCGGTGCACATCCCTAATATATACACATATATACACACTTACTTGCGGCTTGGCCAGGGGGGGATGCTATTAGGTCCATCATATGTTAGAAACCTGTGGATATAATTAACTAGGTCTAGTGTAAATTCCATGTGTGAAATCAAGGCATTATGATGACTACACTGGGCCTCCAAACCAAATAAAATGTTGCCAATTGTTTAATGAAAATACTTACATTCTTCCACAGCCTCCACCTTGTGCTCCTCCTCCTCCTCCTCCCTGCCCACATCCTCTCTGGGCTGATCTTCCTCCTGCTCCTCCTCCCTGTGCTCCTCCTCCTTGCTGCCCTCATCCTCCTCCTCCCTGCCTTCATCCTCTCTGGGCTGATCTTCCTCCTGCTCCTCCTCCCTGTGCTCCTCCTCGCTGCCCTCATCCTCCTCCTCCCTGCACTCATCCTCTCTGGGCTGATCCTCCTCCTGCTCCTTCTCCCTGTGCTCTTCCTCCTCCCTGTGCTCCTCCTCCTCCCTGCCCTCATCCTCTCTGGGCTGATCTTCCTCCTGCTCCTCCTCCCTGTGCTCCTCTTTGCTGCCCTCATCCTCCTCCTCCCTGCCCTCATCCTCTCTGGGCTGATCTTCCTCCTGCTCCTCCTCCTCCCTGCCTTCATCCTCTTTGGGCTGATCTTCCTCCTGCTCCTTCTCCCTGTGCTCCTCCTCCTCCCTGCCTTCATCCTCCTCCTCCCTGTCCTCATTCTCTCTGGGCTGATCTTCCTCCTGCTCCTCCTCCCTGTGCTCCTCCTTGCTGCCCTCATCCTCCTCCTCCCTGTCCTCATTCTCTCTGGGCTGATCATCCTCCTGCTCCTCCTCCCTGTGCTCCTCCTCCTCCCTGCCTCATCTTCCCTGGGCTGATCCTCCTCCATGTGCCCCTCCTCCTTCCTGCCCGCATCCTCATCGGGCTGATCATCATCTTGCTCCTCCTCCCTGCCCTCATCCTCTCTGGCCTGATCCTCCTCCTGCTCCTCCTCCTCCCTGCCCTCATCCTCTCTGGCCTGATCCTCCTCCTGCTCCTCCTCCTCCCTGCCCTCATCCATTCTGGGCTGACCTTCCTCCTGCTCCTCCTCCCTGTGCTCCTCCTCCTCCCTGCCCTCATCCTCTCTGGGCTGATCTTCCACCTGCTCCTCCTCCCTGTGCTCCTCCTCCTCCCTTCCTGCATCCTCTCCGGTCTGATCATCATCTTGCTCCTCCTCCCTGCCCTCATCCTATCCGACCAGACCTCCTTCCTCTGCCTGTGTCCGACGGTGCCGGGTCATACAGTCTGAATGAAAAAATATGACACATAAGCTAAACAGGTTATCCCTGTTTCACAATTACATAAATATAGGCAGATAATGTGAGGTGACATTGGGAATTATGCATTTCCAGACAGACACAATAGAGTGTGTATAAAAATAAATAACTAAATATATATACACATCACTTACAGATGGTTAATGGATGGATTTGGCTTATGTGACATAGTGATTCTGAAATAACATTATTCCAGGCTAATAATTAATGTTCATTAATGTCAAATAATGACATAATCATTGCAGGGTGAGAAAGATATATTACAGGTGGTATTTTGCTAAGATCTTGTAATATGTGAAATTAATTTTATTATCAGTTCCATCATTGCATTAAAATTATCTAACACTTAAGCTGTATGTAAACAATCCGATTACTAGAGACCTCACTTCTTTTGGTTTCATGGCTCAGCTCTTCCAGAAGTTGGGGCTGGCGCCTTCCAGCGGCGTTGGAGCTGGACCACCGTCCACCTCCTGTTGTACCACAAGCGAATATGGTGGGGAATTGCAAGATAAGCCCGGAGCTTACCCTCGTTGCTTATGTGGTCGGTACAAATTGTCCATTATCTCCGTAAGGAAGCGGAGCTCTCTTCGGACGAATGTGGCGGCCCTCATTTTGCCTAGAAAATGTATTTCCGACGTTCTGCTCTGTGATTGGTTCTCAGTGCACATCTGGGCGAGCTTGCGTCACTTGCGGATCTTTTCAATATCTATCTGTAAAATGTCTGTTTGTCATTCATTCATCATATCCAAGCAATCAGCGGTGGAGCCGGACGTATGATAATCGTACTTCATTATTCGCTATTTAATGCACCTGGATTTGATATCATAAAAACACACCTGCATTGTGTATTTAAATACTGCTCTGTCCTTCATTCAGTGCTGCTATTTTCTGACTGGGGCATCATTTGCATTGGAGAATCAAAACAGCAGTTTTGCATTCTATAATTGGGGTGAGTACAATGTCCTATTTTTCACTTGTGTGTTCCAGAGCTGATTGTAAATATGAAAAGGTATTAGTTTAACATGCTAATGTCATTTTGACATCATATATAACTTCTAGGGGTATAGTTTTTCTGCCTCTACAGAAGTGTGCAGTGCAACATTACTTGAAACTAGAGATGCTCACTGACCCCCGTGAACTGGTTTTGGTTTTGGATCTGGATTAGCTTCGTGTTTTGGTTTTGGTTTTGGTTTTGTATTTTTTCGAAAAATTGCTAAAATCACTTAATTTTGCTCTTTTTTGGTTCCTACATTATTATTAACCTCAATAACACTAATTTTAAGTCATTTGCAGTCAATTTTGACCACCTCACAGATCACAATATTATTATCATACACTTTCAAACAAATACTGCAGTGACCTGGCTGTATGGTAAGTGACAGAGCAATGACACAAACACACGGCAGTTCCTAGCACATCTAGGACATATTGTCACACAGCAGTGGCAGAAAAGAAAAATGGTGCAAGATGGACCTGTCCCTGGGACCGTCCTCCCTCCCCCCCACTGTTATTTTGGATCTTAAAATGGAATCCAAAACTTGTGGGATCCGGGATCCAAGATTCGACGACGTCACATTGACGTTTTGCCTCTTTTTCGATTCCGAGGGAGAGGAACAGTACGGCTCGGTACTTGGATCCCCTAAGTTCGGGTGTGTTCGGTTTCCGAGGAACTGAGCCTGAGCATCTCTACTTGAAACTCTATTCCAAGGTACATGTAATGCTAAACACAGTAGTAGCCAGAGGAGTGAACTGTTTACATGAATCATGTAAATATATTTATGAGGTGGTCTTTGGTGGGGGGACGGGGACTTTAATGTAGTTACTTATCACAGTTTAACTCCTTATTCCTGCCTTTTTTCTTCACTTTAGAATCATCAAGAGAAGACCTCTCCCCATTATGATTTGTTTTATTGGCCCAGAGATTTTTGATATAATTTTGGTGAGTACTTAGGCCTTGGACTTTCCCTTTAAGGCCAAGTAATGTCATGATGCTGCCTTTTTGCCTTTCTTTCAAGTCTTTTTAAAATGTCTGATGAGGATGCAGGACCCAGTCAGGCCTCCAGCACCTCAAGCAGCAAACAAAAAGGCAGAGGAACTTTACCCAGCAGAAGGTGCAAATAGTCCTGGAGCCTGCAATGGAGAAACTCCACTCTACAACCTGACAGCTCTCCGCCTCATCGAAACTGAGCAAATGGGATGAAATAACAGTACAGGTCAATGCCATGGCTCAATGTCATTGTAGTGAGGTTAAAATAACGGTAATATTTATATCCTTGGCACACTATTTAATATATTTGTGTACTGCAAACTTATTACAGGTCAGGATACTGTTAACATTACACATTATATGAAATTATAAGCTCACAATGTTTTTTGCTATGATGGAAGCCAAATTGTTTAAAGTGTTATTTTATTTTCTTGTGTGGAAGTTGATTGTTAAAAATGTGCATGTTCGTTTCTTACAATTATTCAACAAGTGCAAGACACACATATCTTGGATTGGTTGTGCGTGTGTGTGTGTATACATATAAAAGTTGTACATTTGTAAGCCAAAATTATACATTTCAAGATGGTCAAACATTAATATATATCCTCAATCTGCACAGCTGGTATGACTTTAAGCGAATGCTTAAAGATAAAGTGAGGGACCATGGTCAACTCACTGGAGGCGGACCCCCCGCTCAACTTGACCTCACTCCTCTGGAGACCTCGGCATTGGTCTGTATTGATGTTGAGAGCATACAAGGGGTGGGTCGTATTGATACAGGCTGCAGCCCACCCTTTTTAGAACCTCTAACTCCAGTAGGTAGCTATATATTACTTGTTTCAAATATTTGTCTGTTTTGTCTTGAAAAAATTAGCCCCAATAACAGTATGTGGCTTATTGATACATTACAACTACACATAACAAATAATTGCATCCTCACCTGTAACATCCTACAGTACATTCAGACCACAGTGTATAGCATTTATGTTTTATTTAAATATAAACATCATTTCAGAATCCAAATGATGAATATTTGATTATCCACCACTCTTATATGCTGGTTGATGCAGTGTGACTTTATGTTTGCCCCTATCGTTACAAAAGTATTACACATCTACATTTCTGACAAACTATTGGCATTGTTTCTCTTAGGGTACATGTTGCTCAGATTGTGAATAACTATACATTTGTCTTTTTACAGCTCGGGAGCAGGAGGAGGATCAGGAGGAGAAAGAGGAGGCGGAAGAAGTCAACCAGGGGACAGTGGTGGGGGCTGCCCATGGTGTGAGAGGAGACTTGGAGGGAGGAAGCACTGGTCTTTCAACAGCTTACGTAGATAACAACTTGCACAAAACCAATGATGACATTCGAGAAAATACCTGTGAGATCTCCTCTACCCTCACCCATCTCAAGCACAATTTAGACTCCAACCTTCAATTAGTTCCACCATCACAGATATGCGCAACCTCTTCTCATGCTTCTCAGACCTGCAGTTCCAGCACCACACTTCATACCTTCCTCCACAAATGTTCACTCATTCACCATTACCTCAAATATTCATCATCATCACCATTTATTTATATAGCGCCACTATTTCCGCAGTGCTGTACAGAGAACTCAATCACATCAGTCCCTGCCCATTCAGTCTAAACTCCCTAACACACAGACACGGGCACACAGACAGAGAAAGATAGACAGATAGACAGATAGACACACAGACTAGGGTCAATTTGTTAGCAGCCAATTAACCTACCAGTATGTTTTTGGAATGTGGGAGGAAACCGGAGCACCCGGAGGAAACCCACGCAAGCACAGTGAGAACATACAAACTCCTCACAGATAAGGCCATGGTCGGGAATTGAACTCATGACCCCAGTGCTGTAAGGCAGAAGTGCTAACCACTACGCCACCGTGCTGCCCCAAATATTCACCCCAATCCATCAACCACATTTAGCCAGCCCAGACCCTCAGTCCCATCATGTTCACTTTTCCCCCATTTATAGTCCCCACTTTTCCCCTGCTACTACTCAAACACCAACAAACAAACCATATGACCCCCATACAACTCTGCCTCCATCCCCTCATTCTACATTTCTGTCTCCATCCCCTCATTCAACAATTCTGCCTCCATCCTACCCTCCTGCCCAAACTCCATTTTACCCTATGGCCTAACCTCCCTACCAACCTCCATCCTACCCTCTTCAACAGCCCCCATCCAACCCTACTGCCCAACCTTCATCCTACCCTTCTGCCCAACCTCCATCCTACCCTCCTGCCCAACCTCCATCCTATTCTCCTGCCCAACCTCAATCCTACCCCATGCCCAACTTCCATCCTACCCTCCTGGGCAACCTCCAGCCTACCCTCCTGCCCAACCTTCAACCTACCCTCCTGCCCAATCTATTTCCTACCATCCTGCCCAATTTGCGGGCCACCCTCCTGCCCAACCTCCATCCTGCCCTCCTGTCCAACCTCTGGCCTATCCTCCAGCCCAACTTCCTTCCTACCCTCCTGGGCAACTTCCAGCCTACCCTCCTGCCCAACCTCCTGCCCAACCTTCGGCCTACCCTCCTGCCCAATCTCTTTCCTACCCTCCTGCCAAATCTGCAGCCCACCCTCCTGCCCAACCTCCATCCTACTCTTCTGTCCAACCTCTGGCCTATCCTCCTGCCCAACCTCCATCCTAGCCTCCTGCCCAACCTTCATCCTACCCTCCTGCCCAACCTTTGGCACACCCTCCAGCACAACATTCGCGCACCCTCCAGATCCTCCAGTCCACCCTCCAGCCCCTTTGGCATGCCATCGTTCACACCCTGCTGACCCAATGACCTCTGCTTCTTCTCCCCAGCCTTCCACATCACGGGTGACCAGAAGCCAGGACAAAAAATCTAATCAACCACCATCCAAAAAAAAAAAAAAAATTATGGTGTAACTTGTATTGATTGTATTATTTTTTATTGTCTTTTGTATGTTAGGTTTGTTTTCTGACAAATTATAAAAACAAAATTATTATTCACTAAGGCAAGTGTCTGTTTTTTATGTAATTGACTTAAAATAGTGGCATTTTCAACTGATTGATTCAAACAATAATGTCAAAATAGGTACACAGAGCAAACATACTTTGCATAGAAAAGAGAAATCCACAAAAATCTGGTTAATTGAAATAAGTAACATCAATTTTCAGATCTGTTTGAAGTGGGGGGTGTAAAAAATGTGGGGGTTATTTTGGGGGGTTTTAGAATAGACACATACACAAACATCTGACCAAGGCGGAAAAAAATGAGGCTTGTGAGAAACTAATCAACAGAAACATTACAAAATAAAGAAGCAGTGTTAGTGTGGCACATAAGACATAGGAAATATACCTCTCAAGACAGAAAAATATACAATATATATATATGGCACAAATAAACTCCATCAAACTACATGAACTCCACTAGACTCCCAACAATTAACCAAAGCTAATGTGCATCAACCAGTCCTTTTATAATGGTTTGTAAAGAGAGAAGTGTATGCAGGAGTATAGTCCGCTGTGACACCAGCAGGCCCGGCGCTCCCATTAGGCAAGGTTAGGCACTTGCCTAGGGCGCCGGGCTCTGGAGGGTGCCTGGAGGGCGCCACAGAATGGTAAATGACTTTAAAACTGTGCGGCGACCGCTGACCATACCTGTCACGGCCGCCGCACAGCATTCAGATGCACGGGGAGGGGGGGAAGAGGCTATTGCTCACCACCGCCGCCTCTCTGCTCCGTCTCCTCCCCTCCACTCACTAGTGTCAGTGAGTGGAGGGGAGGAGACGAAGCAGAGAGGCGGTGGTGGTGAGACAAGGTAAGGAAAGACGGGGGTGAGGGGGGGAGGGGGGAGGGGAGAGGAGGGCACCGATTTTGTAAAAATGCCCTGGGCTCCATGGACCCTAGCACCGGCCCTGGACACCAGATGACAGCAGCTGTGTCTATGCCAATCTGCCAATGTTGCCGTGAACTTAGACATAACTCTGAGGTGGTGCAAGTATTACGTCGTGTATTACTTAAATTGTTGTGTTCAGCTGAGTATGAATAATGTGTATCTTGAGATAAACGCCTACTTTGAGTACGTCCCAGTGGTGTCCGCTTATAGCACGCCCCTTTTTACTCACAAAGACGTATGGTGTCGATAGTGGTTGGAATACGCTGCATTGAACAGAGATTTAAACCAATATATAGACGCAGTTGAGGAGACCGTACTTAAATTAAACTTCGGATGAGATCCCAGATGTAAGAGAGCTTGTACACGAGAGATACACTGCACTTCAGAGGAATAATACAGAGGAGGCCCTGAGGCAGGATGATAAATATGTCCAGTTTAAAGAACAGCTAAGAGACCTGAGAAAACAAATGGGTGTGTCACCGGCCCCTGCAGACTAAGATTTGGAAAACGAAGACGACGAGATCTCCATCACCCAGAGCTCATTAAATCAGTTATGGTTCCTTTGATTGCTTGGATAACTGTGGTAATTCTACAGCTAATACATGGTGACGAGCACTGACCCCCCAGGATGGGTGCATTTATCAGACCAAGACCAATCCGGGGTGTGCCAGTGGGTTGGAGATGGTGAACCCAGTGAAAAACAGTATGTGGTCACACATACGAGAGAGAAGCAATTGAAAGGATGATTGAAAACAAATTTCATCCTAAAACAATATTAATTCAACCCAGCCGGAAACCACCATTACAGAAGTCTCTGTAACATAAATGTCAAAAACAAAAATGTGAAAAAAAAAAAAGCTTTTACCTTTTTGATGAAATAGACACATCTTTAATAAAGGTGAAACTTTAATGTAGAAAAACATAAAATTGCCAACATATCATTTTATCCAAAAATTAATAAGTAAATGCCAGTAAAGGCCTTCCTCGTGGAATTTGTAGTTCATTTTACGACAGAGCTGTCACGATTTATGGGCAATTGTTTTAGACCAGACCAAATGTCAAAATGTTCTGCTGAATCATCTGCATTCTCTTCGGGTCTCTTAGAAAAGCTAAGCTTTTTCCTAGCCACGTCAGGTACCACTTCAGCTGTCAACTTGCTCACCAGGAGCTCATTGCACCTCTTGTGATCTTCGACAGTGGGAAATAATGAGAAGACATAGCTCTTAAACCTAGGATCAAGCATAGTCGCAAAATGTAGTGATATGATTTCCAGAAGTTGATAACTCTTCGATCCTGACGAAGCGATTAAAGTACTTCATCTATAAGTCCGACATACTTAGCGTAATTTCTTTGTTTCATCTTCTCCTTCATTTTTCAAAGTGCTTTTCCAAAACTCTAATTAAGGGAATCACTTTGCTCAAGCTATCAGTGTCTGAACTTAGTTCACAGGTGACTACTTCGAATCGTTTCAGCACCTTGCACAACACGGAAAGTATTCTCCGCTGCGCTGGATTAAAATACTTTCCCCCTTCTTTTCCAATGTCATGGTTTGTGGAGTAAGCGTGGATGGCTTTTTTGCTGTTCCTCCATCCTCACAAGCATATAAAGTGTGGAACTTCACCTTGTTACCACCTCTTGCTTCAGTTGGTGGCAGAGCAAAAATTGTTCTTGCAGCTGCTGCAATTTCCTACATGCTGATACAAAATGCCAAAATTGTCCCAAAATTTTTCGGGCCACAGACAGCATCCGCTGCACGTCCCTGTCAGCTTTCAAAAAGCTTGGTACCACCAAGTAGATTGTGTGAAAAAAACAGGGAACGTGATGGATTTCACCCAGCTGTAATGTTCTCACAATATTGGTGGCGTTATCATAAATGACATATCCTCAGGAGAGTCCAAGCGGGATAAGCCATGTTGCAATGATATTCCTTAGTTTTTCAAATAGGTCGTCAGCGGTAATACCTCTTAGTGTAGCCGGTGATACACATGTAGGATACCACTTTGTATTTGCAACAGGATGAGAGGGATATTTGTGTAGCTGACGAAGGTGCTAATGAGGATGTTGATGAGGATGATGATGAGGATGATGATGTTGTTTGTGTAAGTCCTGCAGCAGTGGAAGCAGTTCTTCCCAGAGATAAGAGGAAGGCCATTGTCATGTCTAGACATAAGACCAAAAAATACCACCTTTTACGTGTGCAATTATTTTTATCCAAGCCTGACAACAGTTGTCTAGCCATTTGTAGCATTTGTAAAGCCACAGGAGAGCCCAAACGGGATAAGCCATGTTGCAATGACATCCCTTAGATTTTCAAACAGGTTGTCCCTGGTATGCCTCTTAGTGTAGCTGGTGATACACAGAGTAGCCTGACTTGGAATATTCTGGCATTGTTGGGTACATGCTGCTGCTGAAGGTAATTCACCAACCCAGTGGGCTGTCACAGTCATATAATCTTTAGTTTGCCCACATATCTGTGGTTAAGTGTACAGTGGGTAGAATGGCATTTTGTAGCCCAATAATTACATTTCATGGAACCTTCTGGTAGAGGTGAGGAATTGCTTTTCTAGTTAAATGGTGTCGTGATGGAATTTGGCATAGGGGGCAGCATGAGAGAGGGCAGAGGAGGCAGCATGAGAGAGGGCAGAGGGGGGCAGCGGGAGAGAGGACAGAGGGGGCAGCGTGAGAGAGGGGGAGAGGGGGCATCGGGAGAAGGGGCAGAGAAGACAGCGTGAGAGAGGGCAGAGGAGACAGTGTGAGAGAGGGCAGAGGGGGGCAGCGGGAGAAGGGGCAGAGGAGACAGTGTGAGAGAGGGCAGAGGAGACAGCGTGAGAGAGGGCAGAGGGGGCAGCGTGAGAGGGTGCAGCATGACTGGATGCAGAGGGGGCAGCGTGAGAGAGAGCAGAGGAGGCAGCGTGAGAGAGGGCAGAGGGGGCAGCGGGAGAGAGGACAGAGGTGGCAGCATGAGCGAGGGCAGAGGAGGCAGCGTGAGAGAGGGAAGAGGGGGCAGCGGGAGAGAGGACAGAGGGGGCAGCGTGAGTGAGGGCAGAGGAGGCAGCGTGAGAGAGGGCAGAGGGGGGCAGCGGGAGAAGGGGCAGAGGAGACAGTGTGAGAGAGGGCAGAGGAGACAGCGTGAGAGAGGGCAAAGGGGGGCAGCGTGAGAAGGTGCAGCATGACTGGATGCAGAGGGGGGCAGCGTGAGAGAGAGCAGAGGAGGCAGCATGAGAGAGGGCAGAGGAGACAGCGTGAGAGAGGGCAGAGGGGGGCAGCGTGAGAAGGGGCAGCATGACTGGATGCAGAGGGGGCAGCGTGAGAGAGGGCAGAGAAGGCAACATGAGAGAGGGCAGAGGGGGCAGCGTGAGAGAGGGCAGAGGGGGGCAGTGTGAGAGAAGGCACAGGAGACAGCGTGAGAGAGGGCAGAGGGGGCAGCGTGAGAAGGGGCAACGTGACTCGATGCAGAGGGGGGCAGCGTGAGAAAGGGCAGAGGGGACAGCGTGAGAGAGGGCAGAGGGGGCAGTGTGAGAGAGGGGAGAGGGGGACAGCGTGAGAGAGGGCAGAGGGGCCAGCATGAGAAGGGGCAGCGGGACTGGATGCAGAGGGGGCAGCGTGAGAGAGGGCAGAGGAGGCAGCGTGAGAGAGGGCAGAGGGGGCAGCGTAAGAGAGGGCAGAGGAGGCAGCATGAGGGAGGGCAGAGTGGGCAGCTTGAGAAGGGGCAGCGTGACTGGATGCAGAGGGGGCAGTGTGAGAGAGGGCAGAGGCGGCAGCATGACTGGATGCAGAGAAGGCAACGTGACTGGATGCAGCGGGGGCAGTGTGACTGGATGCAGAGGGGGCAGAGTGAGAGGATGCAGGGGGGGCAGCGTGAGTGGAGATGAAGGAGGGCACAGAGTGTGTAGAAATGAAGGAGGGCACAGTGTGAGTTAGCTGTCAGTTATTCTTTGACAGAAATATAATTGAAAAAAATATATAAAAATATTATTTTCCCTTGGATTTATGTGTATTATTTTTGCATACAACTAAATAAGTGTTTCTGTCCTGACCTAAATACTTATTACGTTTTTTTGACCCAACTACTTCTAAAACAGGACTGCTCGGTAATTATTTTGGAGAGGTGCCTTGAAAATATTATGGAGACTCTAAGGGTGGCGTGAACTGCAAAAGTTTGGGAACCACTGGTTTACCCTCTCACATATTTGCATACCCAGCTGAGCTACGGGGATTAAATCTTCCTCTTGTCAATATTTGAAATCGCCACCAGATGCAGTGTCAGTATGTTATATTTTTGTGTTGCACAAACAACCACTAGATGGCAGAATCATCATCCTAATATTCTCTGCTTCACTTGTATTAAATTACTATAAATTATTTAGCAAGTGCTTCTCCCTGAATAAAACATTTTCTCCATTCGTTATATTGGCAGAGTCAGGACAGAGAGCAACGAATACTGAGGAAGAGAAAAAAAAACAATGATTCATAACTAGATTTCAAAAGCCAGCTGTAGATATTATTGAATTATCCATAGTGTATTGATTAGTGAGTCACAGAGTAACTGAGCAGAGAATGTTGCAGCTCAATAAAGCACATTTGGGTCCCGGCTGACCTGGATGTTTGAACTTTAATAGAGTATTTCATAGCAACTAAATACCTCACTATTATTTCAGGCACATTTAAAATAGAGATGCTCACTGATCCCCGTGAACTGGTATTGGTTTTGGTTTTGCATCTGGATTAGCTTCGTGTTTTGGTTTTCGCAAAACCGCCCTCCTGTGTTTTGGTTTTGGATTTTTTAGGAAAAATCCTAAAATATGCTAAAATCACATAATTTTGCTCTTTTTTTGTTCCTACATTATTATTAACCTCAATAACACTAATTTCAAGTCATTTGCAGTCAACTTAGACCACCTCACAGGTCACATTATTATTTTCATACACTTTGGGACAAATACTGCAGCGACTTGGCTGGATGGTAAGCGACAGAGCAATGACACAAACACACGGCAGTTCCTAGCACATCTAGGACACATTGGCACACAGCAGTGGCAGAAAAGAAAAATGGGGGTACGACCTGCCTCCCTCCCACCGTTATGTTGGATCGTGCCTCGTTTTCAATCCCAAAAAAGTGCGAAAGTACAGAGCCGGCTCGGCTTGGCCCTCAGATCTTCTAAGTTCGGGTATGTTCGGTTCTCGGCGACCAAGCCTGAGCATCTCTAATTTAAAATGGAACTATATGTTCAGGACTTATTACCTATTAGGTTCAAAATTTCTTGCTTCCGATGTGCCACTGTGACATATGAGATGTATAACAGATGAAAAATCCTCTTAAAAATGTAGCAATGCACGATGATGATCCTACTGAAATTCATAGGATCATTATGTAACATGCTAATAACTGTGGTTAGATAGAACTTGACCACACAGACGGATCAATGTCCACAACTTGCTCCAGTGATGCCAGAAGCTCGATCCGAGTGGCAATAGCAGAACTCTTCCAGTTTGACCGCCCACATGAGCCATAACATGAGTTAGCTTCTAATTTAGAGTCTTTACGGTAAACAGAAAATAATTTTTCTTATTTTTCTGTTATGAATAATTTTTACATAATTCTTGTCTAGGATGACATTACCAACATTGTCCACAATTTTCAGCTTTCTACCTCTTTCTCAACAGGAGAAAATGCGAAAAAACAGTCATTTTTCAATTCCCATTGAAAACAATGCATTTTTTCACTCCTGCACCTAAACGTCTTACTCTCTTGGAAGCAATGACTTACATCAGTAGTTCCCAAACTGTGTGCCGTGGCTCCCTGGGGTGTCGTGTGATCTCACAGGGGTTCCTCGATCAGAGCCATTTGTAAGCAAGGCGGGGGACTTCTTGGTAATTATTTTGGCCTAGGGGTGTATTGAAAAAATTATGGAGACCTTAAGGGTGCCTCGAACTGAGAAAGTTTAGAGTCCACTGTGTTAGTCCCTAACCAGGATTTGGGCCCACCAGGAGACCACCTGGTAAGTTGGTGCACTCTGTGTAGCCCACGCGGAGTGACCTGAGGACAGGACCTTGGGCTCAGAAACGTCAGTCACCATCTCCTCCATGTTATAATGTAATGTATATCTTTTTCCAACACAATACAATTCTTTAATTTGCAATTTGATTGTGTGCTGCCTCTTTGTCTTACATACATATCTTGCTGGGCGTGTGGAACGCCCCCAGACCCATATGGTTCACCACCAATTAACTTTTTATTTAATTTATAAGTAGTGGGCATTAGATCCACAACATTTTTTGGGTATTTTGGCCAATCTGATTGGTTGATACAATGACAGAGAGTGTAGCGGTGACAATATTGGGGGCACGTTCATCTGCAGACCGGGGGCACTGAGCCTGTGAGCTGATGATCTCCCAGTGACTCTGTTTTCTTTCCTCTCAGAACCAACAGTTCCGGGAATTCCTCCTCACCAAGCTGATTAATGCCGAGGTCAGCTGCTACCGAGCTGAGAGGTTCTCCAAGCTGCAGGTGAGGACACTTCTGTGTGACAGTCACTGAATGTGTTATTAGACAGCTCGCGGAGAGGTCACAGAGCTGAACGACATATTATTATATATATATATATTATTATAGGAACTGTCTCTTCTCTCACACCAGGAGCGGACACGTAGCTGTCTTATAGACACTTTGTATGATGAGCTCTTTCTGCACAGTCAGAGTGTCCTGGGAACACTGGATGAGACTGCCGGAGACAAACTGGAGAACCCGTCCAGCGGCTTCTTGGAGAACTTCAAGGTGAGTGACCCTCGAAGATTACAGACCCTGCACCAGGGCTGCCATCAGAAACTGTGGGCCCAGTCCTAATTAATCTGGCAGGGCCCCCATACATACGCCCCCTATCCCTCATCACAGTAAATGTTCCCCTCCCCCCAAAGTAAATGTTTCCCTCCCTCCAAAGTAAATGTTCCCCTTTCCCCTCCAATCACAGTTAATGTCCCCCTCTCTCCCCCAATCAGAGTTAATGTCCCCCTCTCTCCCCCAAACACAGTTAATGTCCCCCTCTCCCCCAAACACAGTTAATGTCCCCCTCTCCCCCCCAATCACAGTTAATGTCCCCCTCTCCCCCCAATCACAGTTAATGTTCCCCTCTCCCCCCCAATCACAGTTAATGTCCCCCTCTCCCCCCCAATCACAGTTAATGTCCCCCTCTCCCCCAATCAGAGTTAATGTCCCCCTCTCTCCCCCAATCACAGTTAATGTCCCCCTCTCCCCCCAATCACAGTTAATGTTCCCCTCTCCCCCCCAATCACAGTTAATGTCCCCCTCTCCCCCCCAATCACAGTTAATGTCCCCCTCTCCCCCAATCAGAGTTAATGTCCCCCTCTCTCCCCCAATCACAGTTAATGTCCCCCTCTCCCCCCAATCACAGTTAATGTTCCCCTCTCCCCCCCAATCACAGTTAATGTCCCCCTCTCCCCCCCAATCACAGTTAATGTCCCCCTCTCCCCCAATCAGAGTTAATGTCCCCCTCTCTCCCCCAATCACAGTTAATGTCCCCCTCCCCCCCAAAACACAGTTAATGTCCCCCTCTCCCCCCCAATCACAGTTAATGTCCCCCTCTCCCCCCAATCACAGTTAATGTCCCCCTCTCCCCCCCAATCACAGTTAATGTCCCCCTCTCCCCCCAATCACAGTTAATGTCCCCCTCTCTCCCCAATCACAGTTAATGTCCCCCTCTCCTATTCTCACCCCTTCCACAGTTAAGGTACCCCCTCTCCACCCCACAGTGAAGGTCCCCCCTTTATACCCGTCAGTTAAAGTCCCCCTCCCCCCACAGTTAGTGTTCCCCTCTCCTCATCCCCCCACAGTTAGTGTTCCCCTCTCCTCCTCCCCCCACAGTTAGTGTCCCCCTCTCCCCCCCCCACAGTTAATGTCCCCCTCTTCCCCCCCCCCAGTTAATGTCCCATCTTCTATCTGCTCCTCTCCTATAAAATGAATACTTAATTAACTTACCTTCTCCTTTGCGATGCTGCAGCTCCCGGTCACTAATAAACTGGGAGCACTGCACGCAGTGACGATGTCACTAGGCCGCGCCCCCAGCCTATCAGAGCCTGGGAGGCGGAGCTGCAGCATTGCGGAGAAGAAGGGGTAGCACGGTCAGTCAGACTGAGAGGCCCGGACAGTCCAGGGAGCCCGGGCAGAAGGAGAGGTCTGTCCGGGCCCCCTACTCTGTCCGGGCCCCCTACTGTGTCCGGGCCCCTCACAGCAGTACTGGCCGCACCCCCCTGATGGCGGCCTTGCCCTGCACCCGTCACTGTGCACTGACATTACAGGTTATCCAGTATGTTACCTATATATCATATGGGCAATTTTGTTACAGTAGTACAATAATATGTACTGCATCCTATGTGCTGACAACTCTCCTCTCATGCAAATTAATAATCATTTGTTTTTACTGACAAGCTGACTGTGAAAAGACTTCTAAGTGTCCACCACGTGCTTCATGCATGAATAATGCAAAATGCAACAACAAAAATGTTCTTCCTTTCCACAGATCCATATTATGATTTACGGTCTGTTCTAAACTTTCCAAATAAGAGGTTGGTGCATTTCAGGTCATGAGGGTGCAGCCCAGTTACTGCTCCAGCACCTTATGTCAGAGAAGGTTTATGTCAGATTACTGGGTAAGGGTTACTTACAGCAGCTTTTTTGTTGCACCAGTTTTCCTGAATATCCCCCCAGTGTTTATTACAGCACAAGACCGAGGAAGCGATGACTCTGACCGACTTGTAGTTGATCCTCATCTGCACTGAGCTACATACAGATGAGTCCTTTGATTAGCACCTTGTATTTGTAGACACATCTGGGGCCTGATTCATTAAGGAACTTAACTTGAGAAACTTCTTATTTCAGTCTCCTGGACAAAACCATGGTACAATGCAAGGGGTGCAAATGAGTGTTCTGTTTTGCACATAAGTTAAATACTGTCTGTTTTTTCATGTAGCACACACATATCAACTTTAAATTTCAGTGTACATATAAGCTATCAAGTATTTGTGTGCTACATGAAAAAACAGTCAGTATTTAACTTATGTGCAAAACAGAACACTAATTTGCACCCCTTGCATTGCAACATGGTTTTGTCCAGGAGACTGAAATAAGAAGTTTCTCAAGTTAAGTTCCTTAATGAATCAGGCCCCCGTTCTCTATCTCTGAGTGTGTCTGTATTTCTACAAATCTCCTGTGTAGAGGTGTATTACCAGCCACAAAAGGGCTGATCCCACCATGACTGCCAAGTTGGTGGCCAAATCTGGCAAGGTCTCACGGCAAAGGGTCAGATTGCGCCTGACTTCAATGGAGCCTGCGGCACAGTTACCTACATTCTGGGAAATTCTAGAATTTGGAGGATACTTTCCAGACCCTGGAAGGGAGAGAACAGGCGATTCCCCCACAAGGGCGTTTACCTGTCTACAAGGTGGGAGGGAAAATTCTGTGATGAATTCCCAATAATTATCCTAAGTCTGTAGCATTGGGCTTGTTTTGAGACCGTCTGTTTTATTGGCTGTACTATTGTAATATCACTTGTTCTGTCCACCTCTCATGAATGACCTGTCTCATAGCACATTATCTGTCTCGTAGACTTTCTCTCTCTCACTGCGGAGTCCCCAGAGGTCACGTGATGCTCTGTCCCGAGGATGCAGAAGTAGTAGTATTGCAATAGAGAGTGCCACTGAGGAGAAGAGGTGAGTGTATCGGGGGGACGATCAGTCTGTCTTACGAGTAACATTTAATTTAGGAACGACACAACACATCACATCCCCCAATTTATTATATGATTTGCAAATTATTATTAATTTTTCTGCTGCCTTCTATTGGCAGAATAAGCATATATTAAAATTTTATTTTAGCATATCTACTTGTGAGCTTGAGACTACAGTCAACATGTAATAAAACAATCTGAAAAGATAGTAGTATAGGATCCGACATCTCACTTCATTCCTACACACTACAATACAACTTGGCAGGCGGCCAGGAATATTGCTGTTTGTTTTTACGTTGTTGCAACAATGTTGCAGCTCTTTGTAAAACTATAACAAGTTAGGGGGAAATTCAGTTAGCCGCAATGTTCGTCAGGACATCACGGCTGCACATTTTTACCGTCAGTACATAAAAATCTTGGCTCGTTTTTCAGGGGTGCGAGGAAAAATCAGAGATTTCTCTGGAAAAATATGTGCAAAGTGTCTCTGGGATGGTCACGGAGACGTTTTGCACTCAATTGAATTCCCCCCTTAGCGCTGCAGAGAATTTTATAAGTGCTTTTCATTGATCAAAATGTAACAGCGAAATAAATAACTATGATTTCAAATCACTTTATTATGAACTGTTAGTAAAATGAGTAGACAACCTTAAGGACTCAGAAAAAATAAGAAATTTGTCTGTGGTATATCTTGGAAGTGTAGTTTTAAAGACTGTTAAAATGACCCCGCTAACGGTAGAAGCAGCCATATTGCAGATCACATAGCGCTGTATCAGTACCTACTGGATTGTAGGCTGCCTTTTCCTAAATATAGATACAGCCCACATTATAGTCGCCACCACTGTAGGTGACGGGTCCAGTTAGAGAGCTTAGAAGACATTGTACTTATCAAATACTTGCCAACCTTTGCATAGTTAATTCCGGGAGATCCCTGGCAGGGGGCGTGGTTGGAGGGCAGAGGGGGCGGGGCATGGTCAATCGCGTCATTTTGGCCCCTTCCTGCGACAAAAAACATTTTGGCATGGGGGCGGGGCCAAAATACGCGATTCACCATGGATCGCGTCATTACAGCAAATAAATTCCAGTATGAGGGATACTTGCCTGCTCTCCCGGGAGTCTCCCCAGAGTTCGGAAGTCTCCCGGACATTCCGGAAGAGTTGGCAAGTATGACTTATCACCAGTTGGTGATTACCTGATGATAGCTGATCTCTCGCAATGATCAGTCTGTGCCAACATGGTACCAAACCCTCGCGCTCACAGCTTTTCGCTGTGTGATACTGATCACGTAATTACCACCCACTGCAAGGACAGCCTGATGTTTTAAATTTGTCCCTGGAAATGTCGCTAGTTGTTAATATTGTTCAGTTGCACCATAAAATGTCTTATGTGCTTGTTAAATGCTATTTTTACCACCTATTTTTTTCTGGTCTTTACAAGGGTAAATATATTAAAGAGAAACATTTAAAATGAGTTTGTTTTAACTAAAGTGAATAATGAAGACATGATGGGAATTGTAGTGCCCCAAGCTCTGCCGAGCTCAGCAGCAAAGTGTCAGTGGGAATTATTTTCCAATGTGGACGGCTGTGAGATTAGCTGACGCCCTCTAAGGCTGCGGCATTGGGTTATCTTTCCATTAAAAGTGTCCTGATTATTGGAGTATGTGAGCAAAGAGTAACTGTGAGTGTGAGTACTCGGTGCAGAAGCCCCCTCGCAGGCTACCAGGGCACTTGTGTAGAGGTAAGAGCAGACACATGGTCTGAGTGGGGTAAATGTAAGATTAAAGATCGCAGCCAATATCTTTTAGTTCTTACCAGGTTTATTGTAGTATAATATTGTTGGTCTGTATTATAATCCTTGGTAATGATTTATTTATACTGAACAATTTCTCCTTTCACATTTAAAGGCATCTGGCCAATCAGACATCAGAATTCTGTAGGAGGGCGTTACCATCGTACTCCTCGTCCAATAGCAGCAGCTTCTGCAGTGCACAAGGCAGCGAGAGCTCCCCTGAAGACAAGACAACGGTGACACCATTCTCTCATTGTAACACGCTGTGGGGTGATGTAGGGGCGTATATATATATATATATATATATATATCTCAAAGGGTGAGAAGCCCTAATCCATTAGCTCAGTATACCAAAGGGTTAATATGCTTACCTATTTATCAAGTATTACCGCGGTGCCTGTTCTGTTATCACCATCTCAGGGTGACGATAACAGTGAACAAGTCTGAGAAAATGATTAATTGTTTGATTAAAGCATTTTTTTTAATGATTAATGGTTTCTATATCTTTATATTTTTAATCATTTTTTTTACAATTTATTTTTTGTATTAGTGGAACTGAAATCCCAAAATCTGGGCTTTCAGTTCCACAGCCCAGAAGAGAGCCTGGCGAGCCCACAGACGCATGGGCACGTGCACAGAGACCTGCCTGGCTGCTCTGGGCCAGTAAGGCCTGGGGGGGGGGGGCAGGTGAGTAACGCTGATAAAATAATCACCAGTATCACCGCATGTTGATAAATACGGGTCTTAGTAAATGTGCAGTAACTTGTGGTATCTAAGAAGTGCTTTCATTGGTTTAACTTACACATGATTATTGTTATATCAAACCACACTAATTACTCAGCGCTGTGCAGAAAATATTTGTCACTCACATCAGTTCTGGCCCCATCGGAGCTTACAGTCTAAATTCCCCGTCACACACAAACTCCAGGGTTAATTTTGTTAGCAGCCAATTTACCTACCAGTATGTTTTTGGAGTGTGGGAGGAAACCGGAGCACCTGGAGGAAACCCCCGCAAACACGGGGAGAACATACAAACTACACACAGATAAGGCCATGGTCAGGAATCAAACTCATGACCCCAGCGCTGTGAGACTGAAACACTAATCACTGTGCCACTGTGCTGCCCTATGAGCCTTCAAAGTGAAGCACAGTAACCCATAGCAACCAATTAGTCATTTTCTTAGACTAATTAAAGGTAATATCTGACTGGATTCTATAGGTTGCTGCACATTCTCACCTTGGTGCCTACATTAATTAATCACCACTTCACGCCTGTCTTTTTCTGTGAGTAATTTACATAATTGTAACCGTGTGAGCAAGGCCCTCTTACCTCTCTGTCTGTCTGTATGTATTACCCAGTATTGTATTATTACTGTTTGTTCCCAATTGTAAAGCGCTACGGAATCTGATGGCGCTATATAAATAACTGTCGATGATGATGAGGATGATGATTGTATTGAATTGATTTTTTCCCTTCAATATATTTAGTGACAACATCAGCAGATCCTTTTTCTTTTGACTGGTTGTATTGCCAGCTTAGTGCCATCTACAGACATTTTTAAAGTACTGCACTTTAATGAAACAGTAAGGAGTACCTCTCTGCTGCACACGGTGGGGGAAGCCAGTTTGTGGACTGAACCAGTGGTGATGGCTTCCCCCCCTAGCAGGGTCCTGCTGCCGGCGTCTCCGTTCGGCAGAGACAGGCAGGGAGAGTGTGGAGCACTGTCTCTTACTTTCTAGATCCGCCCCTGGACTGAACCAATATTCATACTTGTCGAATTCCGGACTCCCGGGAGAGTATGGCAGCCTCCCGCATCTGCCCACATCCTAGTGAAGTGGACAGAATTAAATCCAAAATTATGCAATTCTCAGAGAATCGCGGCATTTGGAGGTGGGACCAAAATGGCGCGATTTGTATAGCCCTGCCCCCGAAACGGCCACCTCCCCGTGGCAACTCCCAGATGCCAACTTAAGAAAGCCGGTAACTATGGAATGAATGCATTCTATTAATTCCCCAAGGAACAGTCATGTAAATTCAACAAACTTATGTCAATTGTTATTTATTATAGTTAACGGTGAACACCACCCAAAATAATTTTTTCAAATTGAAATAATTGTGTCGGGTACTGTAGCATTCCAGAATGATTCTTCATACTTTAAAGTGGCCTTTCACCTGAAATTACCTGTTAAAAACTGGGAAATACACTGTTGCTGCTGTGTGATCTTTCGCAGATGCATATAGAGCAATAGAAAGAAAATGTGGATGGCACTGATATTTTCCCCATGGTTACAGATGATGCTGCGGAAGGTCAGTTATTGGGGATTTTGTGACCCAGTTATGAAAGTGTCAGCATTACCTGACCTACCTTATAGATAGGGATGGGGTAACTTATCAGCATTTTAATGCAATCACTCTCTCCAGACTTGTACCAAGCCACCTTTCTGCTTTACAATGTTGACAGTTCATCTTTCACATCAACATTCACTTCTAAATGCAATGGGCCTGATTTATTAAGGAACTTAGGCAAGAATTTGTGCATAAGTTAAATACCGTCTTTTTTCTTATGTAGCGCACAAATACTTGATAGTTTATTTGTACACTGAAATTTAAAGTTGATATTTGTGTGCTACATGAAAAAACAAACAGTATTTAACTTATGTGCAAAATACAAAACTAATTTGCACCCCTTGCATTGTAACATGGTTTTGTCCAGGAGACTACTTGCTCAATTTTTTACGGAACTTTCCTCAATGAATTAGGTCCAATGACTTATCTATTTTCACGTGTGGAAATCCTAAAATCCTGCACTGCCAACCAGCTGTTGAAAGCTCCACAAAACAGTGCTGACATCATGTGGTCAGTCATTGTATTGCAGAGCTTTAATTTCATTACATTCTGTCGTCATTATCATCATCATCATCATCATTTATTTATATAGCGCCACTAATTCCGCAGCGCTGTACAGAGAACTCATTCACATCAGTCCCTGCCCCATTGGGGCTTACAGTCTAAATTCCCTACTATAGACACACACTCACACACAGACAGACAGACAGACAGGGAGAAACTAGGGTCAATTTTCGATTGCAGCCAATTAACCTACCAGTATGTTTTTGGAGTGTGGGAGGAAACCGGAGCACCCGGAGGAAACCCACGCAAACACAGGGAGAACATACAAACTCCACACAGATAAGGCCATGGTCGGGAATCAAACTCATGACCCCAGTGCTGTGAGGCAGACGTGCTACCCACTAGGCCACTGTGCTGCCAATTATCTTGACTCTTCTCTTCTCTCAACAGGATAATATCCTGAAATGAAACTTTGACGTCATCATGAATGGGACCAGAGCGCTTGTCGTGTACAGATGAAACGGCCTAATCCTCTGGGACAAATAACGTATAATATCATCAAGCAGAATGTAATGCAGACCCCTCTGTTACATGCCGTAAGCCGTCATTAAACATTCTGCATCCATTTACGTCCATGGCGGCATGCATGCCGTACAATCGTTACACTAATCTTGTAAAACATATATCCAACTCTACCTCTGCAAACACAACATATAGGGCCTGACTCATTAAGGAACTCAAAACGAAAGTAATGTGCATTTTTTTTAAAAACGCAAATAAATCGTCCATACGTTCATCTGTATTCAGCTAGAAGCGGAACTGAAGAAACCTCTCTTATTGAATACGGGTCTAGGTGCGCTCTGCTCTGACAGACACACCACACTGCACAATATGTATAATACATATGTGGATATAAAGTGCCAGCAGAACGCACAGCTTAAAAATTATTATAAAATAAATTAACACCCGTTAATTAAATAGTCATTAATGTAATGTTTTGGGGTTTTTTTAAAATATTTTTATTGCATGACATACACTTATCAGGATGTTATTATTGTCTACTGTGCATAAAATACATTGTTACAGTTGCTCCTGATTGCAAACACATGTTCTAGCTGCAGACGCGGCCGTCATCACTATCACTCAGCACCTGACCTGTAGCTGGTGTAAAATGACCATGTACCTAAGAGACGCCCGGAGCGTGGATCAGACGCTGCTGCGCGCACTCCACCTTTGCACGCCCGTACTGTACATTGCCTGTGAGCATGCGCCCCTCCCCTCCCCCCGTAGGCAGTAGAAAGTGTCATTAGCGTTCAAAGATGAATTGGATGTTCCTGCGTTCATTGGCGTGTAGTCCTTTACTGGCCAATTTTACACAAACTATGGCACGTATCATTTACATTCCTTAATGGATCAGACCCATAATGTACATACACTCATTAATTCTGGAACACACGCGTAGGTTCGCCAAGGTTCTGAAAATATTTCTCTTCATATATTGAGAACTGAATTAAATGATTTGCAAATTGTTATTATTTTTTCTGCTGCAACCTGCCAGGAGAATAAGGATAGAGGGCTTGATTTGTTAAGGGCAGTAAAGTAAAAAAAAAAAAATGAGTACATTTGCTCCTGGACAAACCATGTTACAATGCAAGGGGTGCAAATTAGTTTTTTTTATTTTGCACATAAGTTAAATACTGTCTGTTTTTTGTTATGTAGCACACAAATACTTGATAGCTTTATTTTTACATTGAAATTTAAAGTTGATCTAGGACATGCTCTACCCCAGTTATAAATCTGTCCCCACATTTTAAATTTGTCTCCCCCTCCAATGCAACATGGTTTTGCCCAGGTGTAAAGCTACTCATTTTTTTTTTTTGCTTTGCTTTCCTTAATGAATCAGACCCAGAATCGTTATGTCTAACATACGTGTGATCTGGAGATTGGAGCCAACATCTATCAAAGATATTAGTCTGACCTTATTCACTACACTAGGACTCAATAAGCAGCAATGTTTTACTTTGTTGAAACAATGTTGCAGCGCTCTCCTTTCTCAGGAAGAATCTGTTTCTTTTAGGAGACTTTGGACTTGTAGCTATCCCCTTCCTATTTGCATCATTTGCAAGTTAGAAATTAATTGTGCTCCATTTGCAGAGTAGAGACACTCCTGTGAATGCCCCCCACCCCCCACCTCCATGTATCTGATTTAAATATTGGGCCACAAAATTAAATCCAATTTTTGAATGTGGACCTGCTCGTGCTGCTAATCTGTATTCAGAAAGGAGACCTCGATTCACCCAACCGGTACAGTTACATAACAGATTTGTTTCACTGCATTTAAATCCAGAATGTAGCAGGAAGTGACGACTCTCCTGTCATAAGCATCTCAATATTATGCTTTAAAAATGGTCATTAGTCTACTCTAGACAATATTCTTGTACTAAATTAAATTATATACTGTACTAAATTATATAAACTATTAAATTATATTATTTGATTAATATATTATATTTATTATTATTATTATTTTTATTATTATATTGCCAGGGGATTAGCATGGTGTGACATCCGTTGATCCGTTGGTGCTGGCTATGTTGTCTATGGGACGGTACTGGAGGTTATGTTGTCCACGTCATTTTGTTCTGATCTCCTCCAAGATCACTGTATCAGGGGATCTCTGCGCTGTTTCTGTGGCGGAACGACATAAAGTATTCAGTGACCTATTAGAAGTGTATTTATGTCTCCTATTGAATGCGCCACTGAGGAGTTTGTTTGTTTACTTCGATATTAATATATTTATGAAATGTTTTATAGGACTAAGAGCAGACCTCAGAAATACTTGCTGACTGTCTGAGCTGTCTAGAGACCGCTCCATTGGGTAAAATCTGGAATCTCTCTTTCCCTGATAAGGTCCCTTATAAATCCTCTGTACTATTTTCTTGGGTAATATTGGATGAACCACACACGACACACACTGACACGTGTATTGCTGCTATCACCCTCTCCCTGTACAGCTGTGCTATACTCTCTCCCACGTGTGTGTATGTAGTGATACTATCATGTTGCACTATTGTTATTTCTGCCAATAAAGAACAACAGGCTTTGAGCATCTGACATTGGATCACTGATTGCTGGGACTCACATAGCAGAGACAGAGATGTATTACATAGTACAGCACAATCTCCAATCCCTGTGGTCGCTGCACAACGCCAGACATCAGCTTCCCCAGCAGAATTCAGGAGCGGGACATCACATGATGTTGTGTCTGTATGGCAGACTTGTTCCCTGATGTTTTATAGTGCAAATAATATAAAGCTGTTCCCAGCAGATAGAGAATATAAAAAGCATTTCGCTGCACACAGTGGAGGCAGCCATGTCTCTGTATTACTGAGAATGCAGCCGCTCAATTCACTAGGGAGCAACAAGAGTGTGAGTATCAGGCATGAAGATTCCACCCAGGGGTGGAGCTAGTGGTTGGAGGGGGTGTGGCATCTATGGAGCGCTGAGGTGAAGAGGCCTCGACATACGTACCCATCCCCCTCACCCTGCTCTTCTGAGCATGCAGTGCCAGAAAGGATAGACCAAATGGGGCTTCACTGCATATACGTCAGCCCCCAATCAGAAGAACATAGTGGGGGCCTCTAGGGGCGTGGACACACATATCACCAGGCCCACCACCCCAATTTTGCTATGGACCCTGGTGATGGTGTTCTATGCCACTGGATCCACTCATTTACCCACAATCCTGCAAACCACCACAAAATAGGTTGTGTCAGGAAAAGAGACCTGGTGCTAGAATTAGAGGTTTGTTTATGGTTATTATAATTATCTTTTATTTATATGGCACCACATAAGGTCCACAGCACCGTACATAGAGCATAGGAGAAAGCAGAACACTACATACAGGGAAGTACAGAAAGGGAAAGGAAGAGGTGGGGAGTGAACTAAAGCAGGATGGGACTGAGCACAGGAGTGTGGGCACAACTAGCAGGACCAGAGACAGTAATAGAGGGAAGGGGAGAGAAGGAGCCCGAGGCACGAACACAAAAAAGAAAGGAATGAAGCTGGGATGCTGGGAGCAACAGGAGGGTGACAGAAGGAGGAGGGTACAAGGAATAAAGGACCCTGCTCATAATAGCTTGCAATCTAGGGGAAGGGGCAGACTAACAGGAAACACCAAGAAGGGGTCGGATTCAGGAGACTAGAAATCTGAATGTAGAATTGAAACGGGGACTAGAACAGTGAGAATACTATAAATGTGAAGGGAGAGCATAATAAGGGCTGGTGAAATGAGGAGAGGAGGAAGAGGGTAAGGTTTAAAATGATAAGTGAGAAAGGCTAAAGAAAGGGGGTTGAGGAGGAGAGAGGTTAGATGGAGGAAGGGTAGGTGATCCTGGACAGTTGGGTTTTGAGGGATCATTTCAAGATTTGCAAGCTAGAGGATAGCCTGATAGAACAAGGAAGGAGCCTGATAGAACAAGTGAGGAGCCTGGTAGAACAAGGGAGGGGCCTGATAGAACAAGGGAGGAACTTGATAGAACAAGGGAAGTTGTTCCATGGAAAGGGGGCAGCATGGGAGAAGTCTTGAATGCAGGAGTGAGACATGGTAACCAGATGGGAGATGAGGGGGTGGTCGTTGGCTGATCGTAAAGGGCGAGAGGAAGTATGAATGGAGCTGAGGTTGGAGAGTTAAGGAGCTGTGGATGGAGAGAGGCCCTTATAGGTGAGGGAGAGGAGCTTGAAGAGGGTTCTATAGCAGAGGGTGAGCCAGTGGAGTGCTTGACAGAGAGCGGAGGCAGAAGTAGATCCGCAAGAGAAGAAGATTAGTTTTTATGCAAAATTGAGTACTGGAGAGGAGCGAGACGGGCGTGGGGGAGGCCAGTTATAAGGAGGTTGCAGAAGGTGGGAGATGATAAGAGATGGATGAGAGTTTTGGTGGCATCAATGGAGAGGAATGATTGAATAAGAGCTATATTGAGGAGATGAAAGTGGCAGGATTGGGTAATGGTTTGTATACGGGGGTGATGGAGAGGGAGGAGTCAAAGATGACACGGAGGCAGTGAACTTGGGCAAGGGAGAAGATCTTGGTATTACCAATAGTTATGAAGTGGATGAGAGGGGACTTTTGAAGGAGGGAAGACTATTAGTTCAAATTTGGCCATGTTGAGGTTAAGGAACCATTGGTACATTCAGGAGGAGATGACGGGGAGACAGCGGGACAAATTGGTAAGGTTATTGCTATGTAATGTTATGTCATTCAGTGATCTTTTATTGCTGTAGCATCCTGTGTGTTACTATGTCATGTATCTCTGTAGGCTTTTTAGTCACTTGGAAATCAGGGACTTTCTCATGGAAATTGGGATGTTTGGGGAGAGCATTTTATGTATTATTTGTATTATACCATTGTCTGTACTATTTGCTCAGTAGGATGTTAATCTTCTCAGCTCCTGTTCTCATGGTTGTTATCGTTTATTATTGTTAAATATTATTTTACTGGCAATAAAACATTCCCAAATACAAATATTGTGGACATTTTGTGAAACTGCATAATAACAGTCAGTAACTATCTATTGTAAGAACAGATAATTCCTACCTCTTAACAAAGATGAGTGAAACTTTTAGCTGTCTCATGTAATAATTGCCGCAATCAATATTTGGCGATGAAATGTTGCATCTTTGACCTTTACTGTCTCTAATCCTTCCCCGACCATTCCGCAGAATGACCTGACCTTCGTCCTCCCAGCTCTATTAACTCCGCAATAGAAAAATTCACCAATAAAAATGAAGATTGTATCCCCGTAAATTCACATATCTGTTAAAAGGTCCTATTCTGTCACAAAAAACAAAAAACAAAATTATGATAAAATTAGCCCCTCCCCTGCATCGGACAAACCACACCCCTACCTGATCAAACCCTGCCCCAGTGACCAACTATGGTCCGCATACTGGCGATTTCACAACACAGACCACAACACAGGAAACTGTGCACTCCTGGGCACATTACCACTATGGTAGGGCATATTGCTGGGCCTGTTACTAGTATGGCAGTGTGTATTACTGGGCACATTACTACTGTGGCAGGATGTATTACTGGGCACATTATTACTATGGTAGGGTGTATTACTGGGCACATTATTACTATGGCAGGGTGTATTACTGGGCACATTATTACTATGGCAGGGTGTATTACTGGGCACATTATTACTATGGCAGGGTGTATTACTGGGCACATTACTACTGTGGCAGGGTGTATTACTGGGCACATTACTACTGTGGCAGGGTGTATTACTGGGCACATTATTACTATGGCAGGGTGTATTACTGGGCACATTATTACTATGGCAGGGTGTATTACTGGGCACATTATTACTATGGCAGGGTGTATTACTGGGCACATTATTACTATGGTAGGGTGTATTACTGGGCACATTACTACTGTGGCAGGGTGTATTACTGGGCACATTACTACTGTGGCAGAATGTATTACTGGGCACATTATTACTATGGCAGGGTGTATTACTGGGCACATTACTACTGTGGCAGGGTGTATTACTGGGCACATTACTACTGTGGCAGGGTGTATTACTGGGCACATTATTACTATGGCAGGGTGTATTACTGGGCACATTACTACTATGGTAGGGTGTATTACTGGGCACATTACTACTGTGGCAGGGTGTATTACTGGGCACATTACCACTATGGTAGGGCATATTGCTACTACTCTCAAGTATAATAATTGGCATCTTACTGCTGTTGAATATGATATTATATATTGTATTTTTACCACCAGAATGGTCTCTGTAGTACATACTAATCACCAGAGGCGGCTGTATATTGCCTATTGCACGTGAAATGGCGCTCTGTATAGCCTACTGCCATCGGTTTTATACAGACCAGACACCAAGGGGGGTATTCAATTAGCTTTTCAAATCGCGGTAACGCGCCGGAACAGCCGCGAAACGTAATACACGTTACCGCAATAACGTGGATTTTCGTTCGCAGCCCATGGGGTTGCGTACGAAAATCCACGTTAATGCGGTACCGTAATACCGGCAAGAACGCGCACTTTTCACGGTAACGCGTGTTACTGCGAATCGGAAAGCTAATTGAATATGCCCCCAAGTGTCCGCTTTAAGCACACTGACCTTGAGACCATAGAAGGTGTTTATTTTACCATTCTCTTGACCTCCCTCAATACACCTGTACAAAACAAGAACAGAGGAAAGGGGATTCTGATTGGGACACTCTTAGAGTTCAGACCAAATTCTCTAAAAACACATTTTATTTCATTCATTAAAACATTTTATCTTAGATTCTGACATTCTATTTGAAAAGAGAGCACAGTGCTCTCTATAAAGTATTAAACAATGGTTAGCACCTTATTAATTTATTGCGCTATCCAATACTTCATGTGTCGATAGTGATTTTCACACATATTGTGATGATACCACTACTGACTTGGTAGGTTTCTGAACCCCAGTCTCCCTGCACCAGCAGGCTCACCAGAAATAGACCTACAAGCACACCGAGTGGAGCAAAGGTTCTTGGCAGTCAGGCAGGTCGGAAGCATACTGCAAAGGTGTCTAGATCACAGGCTTTGGAGCAGGAATCATAAGATAGCTGGTGAGAGACAGGAATCTAGACAGTGATGAGGAACAACAGAACGAACACACTAGTTCTTCCCCTTCTGCCCCCTCATGTATCTGTCTTTAATAAAGCTTAGTGCCTGTGTTTCCTACTCCCTTACCCTCCCACCTCCCCCATCACACAGTGCATTAAGTATTGTGTTGGGCAGTGATCTGCAACCTGCCTCAAAGGCTCAGAGCCAACTGCTAACTGGCCCCAGCTCCCAGTGCCAGTGGCCACCTGGCCCAAGCTCCCAGTGATGCCTGAAGACTCAATGACACGACCTCCTGACCCAAGCCATTGATGATGGCTGCATCGCCCAAGCCAAGTGACAGTTTAAGTGACAGTGGCCACCTGTTCTGAAATTCAAGTGGTCACGGCTACATGGCTCAAAGACCCAGAGACAACTGCCACCTGGCATGAGTCCCTAGTTATACCTGAAGACCCTAAGCAAATTTTTGCCTGGCCTGAGCTCTTAGTGACACCTGTCCTCCCCCTCTACTCCTTTATGTGTCTGTAATCAATAAAACTTAGTTCCTGTGTTTCCTACTCCCTCACCCTCCCACCTCCCCATCACAGAGTGCATCAATTATTGTGTTGGGCAGTGATGTTCAACCTGCCCCAAAGACTCAGAGTCAACTGCTAACTGGCCCCAGCTCCCAGTGCCAGTGGCCACCTGGCCCAAGCTCCCAGTGATGCCTGAAGACTCAGTGACAAGACCTCCTGACCCAAGCCAGTGATGACGGCTGCATCGCCCAAGCCAAGTGACAGTTTAAGTGAAAGTGGCCACCTGTTCTGAAATTCAAGTGGTCATGGCTACATGGCTCAAAGACCCAGAGACAGCTTTTCCCTGGCATGAGTCCCTAGTGATGCCTGAAGACCCTGAGCAAATTTTTGCCTGGCCTGAGCTCTTAGTGACACCTGTCTTCCCCCTCTACTCCTTTATGTGTCTGTATTCAATAAAGCCTAAGCCTGTGTCTCCTACAGTTTGGACTTTCCTGAAAATGTTATTCTGCTTAAGAGATGACTGAATAGTGCAGTGCATGAATTACAGTGTAGGACAGTGATGGGGAACCTCACCTACCCCAAAGTGCACACACGCTTCACTGTAACCTTCAAATGTGCTGCAGATTAGGTCTATTACCCAACACTTCCTGTCATGACTCAAATGAACTTGTGTTCTATATAAAACAACGGGATGCAGCTAATTAGTAATGCTTTTCAAAACTAATTATGTTGTGGGATGGGTGTGAGTAGGAGAGCTTCATCCTCAGTAAATTAACTATTGAGCCCCAATGTAAAGTAGAACAAAAGTCCTGCTCATCAACCTGACTGCATCTTTTAGTCCCTTATGCATCACAATAGTTACCATTCCAACAAAAAAATCATATACAAAACACAAAAAAAAATATTTTTAATTTTTCTATTTGGATATAGATCAGACTCCTCTCTGTTGTATTTCCCCATTTGTTTATTTGAGCCCTGCTTCCATTATCTATATTGATGTTTTCCAACATTTTCTCATAACTGTCCTCTTTTGTTTTTTATGCACGCCTCTATCCTGTTCCCCTCGTCTCCTGTCTGTTCGCCTCTTTCCTGCCATCCTTGTCCGACCCATAGCAAATACCAAAGCACATCGTATTGTTTGATTTTATAAACTCACTAAAAATCACTATGAACAATGGAACGATGTCAGGCAAATGGGGAAGTGTGTACACACTCAGGACCAGCAGTGTAGGCAGATATCTGTAGTGTGCAGAGTCCCAATCTTTTCAGCTGATGGTTATGACAGATGAAGAGTACAGATATGAAGGTAAATTATGTATGTGTGTACACAGGAATCTGCATCATCATCAGGACTTTCAGTTGTTGATAAAATCGTTACAGCTCATCGGGAGAAATTTTCTGTAGTTTGTACCCAGCTTAAGGCAGCATAAAATAAAGGGCTTTCTTTGTGTCCATTGTCCATGCAGGCCTGGTCTGAGTTCATCAGCTCGACGAGAATAGCTTTAACATCAGTGAAAATAGGAATAATTGATCACTGTGGAGAGATACACACATCACTCATATTGGAATCATATATAAAATTCGGTCAAAATGACCACATATTAGATTAATTGTTGATATCATATAATGCTCATTCTCTCTTACTCCTCTCATATCACACACTTTAAACTGTTGAAAACGTTGTGCTTAAATGATGAATGAATAGTGCAATTCAATATGTATAGTGTAGGCAGAGCTGGATTAAGGCTTTGGGGCGACCGGGGCACTTCAGACAAGGGGGCCCCTATGATGTAACATTGTTATCAATTTAGACAAACACACAGTCAATACTGTGAGCACTACTGCTAGGTGCACGTAGCTCTGTATTCACGAGCAGTACACTGTGAAGTAGAACACACCTCCCAACTGTCCTTGTAGTCGGACCAAATCCTGACTAAGCGAGACAGTCACCCAAATTCGGGACTACCACTCCAGATGGCTCTCTCCTACTTGCTCTTGTCACTTTTACCACCTGTGGCTGCTGGTTTCTTTAGCTTATTGGCTGGTTGTCTGGATCCTGGAATGTTGGGAGCCTTATTTGGAAAAAAAAGTGCCAGGAGTTGCGAGAAGTTGCCATTATGGATGGCCTTCCAACTGATGTGATTTTGGGCAACGTTGTTGGGGGTAGAATTGTGATCACATTTCTGAACTCTCTTACCCAGAGCCTATTTCTGATGTATATATCGGATACAATGAGCCTGTGTTTACCAAGCCTTTGGTGTATTGTGATGTGGAGAAGTAGCTTGTTTTGGTTTTTGTTGTTCTGTGTGAATATGTATTCCGAACGGTCTGATGAAAGGCCACATGTTAATTAGATCTTTTGATGTGTGAAGGTACAACATTGAAGGCAGGAACTATTAACTAATACTGGCTCATGGTTTCTCTGCATTTGAAAACCAGGTGTGGGACATCACAGCGTTCTAGAATTTCATAGATAAGTAAATTTTGTTAACCTTCAAATGCATGTAAATTCATGTCTGTGTTAAGAGTATATCCTGATTCTAAAAATAGACTATAGACTATTTCTGAACTGTATAAAAGATGAGCTGTGTGAGCATGTAAGTGTTCTTCTGAGTTCAACATCTGACCTGATCACCGATACCTCTAATCAGTGTGAGCAAATAAACATCTTGCTTCAAAGACCTGCTTGGAACCATCTTCAATATCGTTGTATTTCTGTGATCTACAGATTAGACCCTAAACCTAATCCGTTCTCCTGCTGTCTCTGAGGTTTGGACCCAAGCGTTTCCAGTACCGGTGCTCTGCCTGCTACCCAGCAGCCCTGGTCCATGTGTTAGGCCATGGGGGATCCATTCACAGCAACCCGGATCCATAGTAAGAGGTCCGAAGTTACCAGCCCAGGTACACCAGCAGCGAGACACGCTAGCAGCGTCAGTGACCCAGAGGAAACCTGGTTCTGGATGCCGGTATAGGAGTCCAGTGGGGGCAGCATTATAAGCCCCTCCTACTGCGGCAAGAGGGCGCATTTGGGATAACGAGAGGGAACGTTGGCAAAGTAAGCCCAGCCGGTTCCCAGCAACAACAGACAGGGTGGCATAGGCGCTCCATCCTGTCACAGCCACATTTTTAGCATTTGATCCTCCACATCTGTGGCCAGATTGGCGACTGTGTGAAAGGACCCGTTCGCTCCATGTGTGTAGTTTTCAAAGATATAAGCCACAAACATCTTGCCTTGTTGTAAAGAAATCTCAGGACCAATGAAGTCTTTATAAAAAAAAAGTTTTATTGGCTATTTGTAATCCCACCCACCCTCACATTAAAAAACACAAAACCCCAACGTAGATCCACAATTGTGTTCAGGACACTTGTTAGGTGAACCTCAAATGACTGTCCCCATTATCGACCTCTTTGGTACTACTCTCCATCAGTGAAACCCTCGAAGATTTCACCAGGGGTTCAATTGCTCTGGTCCTCAACAGAATTGTTGTTTTGTTATAAACCCACTCTATGCCAGAAAATAAACTTAGAATACCTACTGAACATCATGTGGCATTTAGCACAAATTTACTGTAACTCATAGTAACCATTCCTCTGCTTTCCGCCAACGTTATCAAAGCTAAATATACAATATTTGAGTTTTTGCACCATTAAGTCTTTAAAGTACCTGTTGCTTACAACACAGTGGAGTCAACTATATTGTAGGCTGAACACAAATTCAGCAGATCACTGGGAACTTTGTGAACTGAATTCATGTCTCAATCATGTCACTAGTTCCTAGGAAATTCATAATCTGCATCCTCTTGAATTTCCAGCTTACAAAACAGATGCCTTCAGTGTGCTTGACAGATACACATTAAATCTCTAAAACAATGATGTACGCAATTTAAAGAATGCATCCTATTTCACCTCTCTAAGAGCATATATGCATAGATTAAGAATACAGGAAGATTCCATTAACGGCATTCTCTGCCAGGATGAAATCGCGGAAACATTTGTACAGCTCGGTTACAGAGTTCATTTTGGAGTGCTAAAAAAAACAAAAACGGGTTGCTTTCTTTCCCCCCAATACCAATCTATTCTGGGTAATGTTTTAGTAGAGTTTATTGGCAAATATTGTAGGAAGAGTTACCAGCAAAAAAATACACATTGTGCTTATGTAAATCTCTTGATACACGATGTATGAAACTAAAAATGAATTACATATTTAAAGTGCCACATTACTTACATTGTTAACCACATACATTAAATTAAGCCGGAAAAGCGAAAGCCACCAAAAATAATGGAACAAGGGAAACTGGTGAAAAATGGTGAGAATATAATTATACTGGCTCATAATATATACTGCATATTTTAATTGCATATTTTTGTATGCATTATATATAAAAAAATAAACCAAGATCAAGGAGGGTTTAAACTTTTTTTTTTTTAACTGGACAGGATATGGTCTGACCAACTAGGCTCAAAACGTGGGAGGGAAGTGGAATCCCCATCATGCTTCCTATACCAGTTTTCTCTGGTGCACATTTAAAGTTACATTTTACAACTGACAAAAATGTGCTGGTGCAACGAGTATAGCAGGAACAGGCTCAAGTGTAAGCATATACGTATGTGCTTTTTATCTCTAAATGGTATACGTTCTCCTCTAAAAGCTTCCATCTTGCTCCTCAGTAAAGCTTGAAATTACTAGGACAGAATTCTTGTTGTTACTTTTTTTATTTTAATGAGTAAATTTATCTTTAAGAAAAAAAAAAGTCATTATTTAAAGAATACGGTCCTGTATGTGGTTCATTTGATATTGTAACCAGTTTCTTTAAACGCATTGTTCCACTGTACTTGATTTAACTGTTCACTAAAAACAGCTTTATTGTCTGAATTCTATTTTTGGTAGGAAAAGTCATGTGCAAATAACTCAGTAACAAATACTGGTGATAAACTATGGATTAGCGGATGCAAATACAGTTTGTGAGCCAGAAAACAAAAACAGAATTTGATGGTCTAGTAATAAATACTACTATTACTAGCAATTACTAATAAACTCTATAAATGTATATTCCAAAGAATTTCTGTCTGAAATAGTAGAATGCCAGTAACTAGGACATTGATTCTACATAAGACTCTTGGCTATAATCCATAGAGACTATCGCTCCAGTCATGAGATGAAAAACAATAGTACAAAAAAAAAAAGAAATTAAAAATATCAGAAAATATATTGGCACTAAGACGTAGGAGACATTTCCTGGCAGGCTATCTGTTAGATAAGCAAAATGTACTAACTAGTGGTTAGCTGCTAAATGACGGCTGACCAGCAGTTAACTAGCAGTCTCCGTAGAAGCTGTAAACTGGTTAATAAACCTTAACACTGAACTACATTAGGAGCAGCAGAGTGGACGGAGTGGTCTGGAGGTCCGAGAGTCTTTGGTGGACAAGGCTGGATCTTGTAGTAACGAGTGACCCGCCAAGGCGACATCACAGAGCAGCTCGAGCGCGCACAGTGTGGCATTTCTTGCACAGAACATGACCATCCAATGGGAAGCAACCCGAATCGTCGGCCTCAATAGAAAGAGGGCAGCCGCAGTCCTAAGAGAGCAAGGAGGGCAAAGAGTGAGAAAGACGTTCCTAGGCTTATTAGACAGATATGTAAATAAATAGCAGTAACAATAAAATGTATCACTATGATTCCATGTGTTACTCCAGAGAAACCCGCCTTAATCTATCCATATGGCAAGAAAAGACAATGAGCAAGAGCGCCACCCAGTGGTGGTGATTCACAAGTATTTTTGATAAATATGGTAAAAATGGAACATGCACCTATGCATGCTCTGACTATTTACTATAGCACATTAAGTATATCCAAACAATGGGGTATTTTCCATGATGAAATAAAACAAATGGATCATATATAAAAGGCATAAAAAAAAACTAATGAGGTCAGAGGTACTAGATTCTTTACCAAAATAACATTTTGAGAGAGTTGGGGCTCATTCTAGTGAACATCTGTTATGTGAAGTACACTGCATTACGTGAAATATTAAAATACATAATTATGTATGTTTGCTTTTGTTGTGCACTGCATTTTTTTTTAATATTTAGATTATGTGTTGTGCACTATACCAGCAGGCTTGTAACATGCAATTTTGGGTCAAACTCTATATTGATTTGTGGTGCACTGTGCAGGTTCTATTCTGTTGTCACATACATGACAGGTAAAGATACTAAGCAGTGATAAAAGCATCGGACATGGCCAGGGATGGAGCAGACAGTGACAATGAGGAGCGAGTCTCACCTCACACTTGTAGCACATCATATGGAAGTTTTTCTCCAGAGCTACCACTCTCACCGTCTCATCCCGTCCAGGTTCAGGGGCTATTGGATCTCCACAAACTGAGCAGCGAGGGGCGTACCGCCTAAAATGTAGCCGTATATTAAAAGAAAGTAGAAAAACAGACACAAATACCTGGATAGGCTTCACAACACAAATGTAATTAGAACAGGATTGTCAAACGGGTAGGAAAATTAGAAAGAAATGGAAACAGCTGTGTGTGGAAATCTAGCTTGAAGAGAGCTAGTCCGTGGAGGGGGGGGGGAGCCACAGGGGAGTACATGACTAACCCGTGGTAGTCAGCGACGCAGTGTGGATGGTTATTCTGGTCCACAATAAAAGGTTCTCCCTGGAGAGCGCGGCGGCAGACGGCACAGGTGAAACAGTCTGGGTGGTATGCTTTACCCATAGCCTTCAGCAAGCGTTCTGTAATCTTCTTTTCACACACTGCACAGCATTCTAATGTGTCCTGGAAGAGAGAGACTGTTTTACACACAGCATTCGAATATGTCCTGGAAGAGAGAGACTGCACTACACACAGCATTCTAATATGTCCTGGAAGAGAGAGACTGCACTACACACAGCATTCTAATGTGTCCCGGAAGAGAGAGACTGCAGTACACACAACATTCGAATATGTTCTGGAAGAGAGAGACTGCACTACACACAGCATTCTAATATGTCCTGGAAGAGCGAGACTGCACTACACACAGCATTCTAATGTGTCCTGGAAGAGAGAGACTGCACTACACACAGCATTCTAATATGTCCTGGAAGAGAGAGACTGCACTACACACAGCATTCTAATGTGTCCTAGAAGAGAGACTGCACTACACACAGCATTCTAATATGTCCTGGAAGAGAGAGACTGCACTACACACAGCATTCTAATGTGTCCTGGAAGAGAGAGACTGCACTACACACAGCATTCGAATATGTCCTGGAAGAGAGAGACTGCATTACACACAGCATTCGAATATGTCCTGGAAGAGAGAGACTGCACTACACACAGCATTCTAATATGTCCTGGAAGAGAGAGACTGCACTACACACAGCATTCTAATGTGTCCTGGAAGAGAGAGACTGCGCTACACACAGCATTCTAATGTGTCCTAGAAGAGAGACTGCATTACACACAGCATTCTAATGTGTCCTGGAAGAGAGAGACTGCACTACACACAGCATTCTAATATGTCCTGGAAGAGAGAGACTGCACTACACACAGCATTCTAATGTGTCCTGGAAGAGAGAGACTGCACTACACACAGCATTCTAATATGTCCTGGAAGAGAGAGACTGCATTACACACAGCATTCGAATATGTCCTGGAAGAGAGAGACTGCACTACACACAGCATTCTAATATGTCCTGGAAGAGAGAGACTGCACTACACACAGCATTCTAATGTGTCCTGGAAGAGAGAGACTGCACTACACACAGCATTCGAATATGTCCTGGAAGAGAGAGACTGCACTACACACAGCATTCTAATATGTCCTGGAAGAGCGAGACTGCACTACACACAGCATTCTAATGTGTCCTGGAAGAGAGAGACTGCACTACACACAGCATTCTAATATGTCCTGGAAGAGAGAGACTGCACTACACACAGCATTCTAATGTGTCCTGGAAGAGAGAGACTGCGCTACACACAGCATTCTAATGTGTCCTAGAAGAGAGACTGCATTACACACAGCATTCTAATGTGTCCTGGAAGAGAGGGACTGCACTACATACAGCATTCTAATGTGTCCTGGAAGAGAGAGACTGCACTACACACAGCATTCTAATGTGTCCTGGAAGAGAGAAACTGCATAGCACATGGCACTCTGCAAACTGCATTTAGGGGCAAATTGCAACTAAATTAGAGAGTTTAAATCTTATTATTATATATTAGTCCATATTCATAGACAGATAAACCCAAATGGCTGATTGGTCACTGTGGTTCAATACAAATCTTTTTACTGTTTTGTATTACACTACTAGAATATCTTGTTAATTGGCTCCTCCCCCTCATCTGCATAGGATACCACAGACACTACAAATGAGCTGCCAGCAATGAAGAGGGAACAACCGGATAAAGTCAATAATCAAAAAACTGAAACATTTCCTCCAGTACTGACAGAATATTCATCAGTTCTATTAAATCTGAAAGGTATAATTGATGGCCGCATCTGACAGGAGATAAATTGGTTACTATTTTTAATTAAAAACCCTTGATAGAACACGACAAATTTAAAAAGCAGTATTATTTCCTATAACAGCTAAAATACAATTTCCGTAATTACTAAAGACAGTTTTAGCGCATCAGAACCGAGGACATTTGAGACAGATGTGATTGTTTGCTTGGCACAGCCGACGTCCTGTCAGTTATACCACTGAATGACAACGTAGCCAGGCTCTATTCGTGACAAATTTAGTTAAAAATAAGCCTTTTTAATTAATGTATGACATTATTTTGCTAATAAAGTTCAGCATCAGGGAGCCAATGTAGGACCATTTTAAATACTTTCCTGTTGAAAAAGTGGGTGTGGCCACGCTAACAGCACCTTTTTGATCAGCGTTTATGGCTATCTGCCTCTACACTTTCCAATGTCACATGACACATACCAATAAATTAGATATTCTATACAACAATCAAAGAGCAGAAGCCATTTTTTTCTACTGCAGAAGGGGGCGTGTCAACATGGTTTGTGGGTGTGGCTTTGCAGGAGCATAGTTTAGGTGGATTGACCAGGGGTGTGGCCTAATGTCCCATTTAACAATCAAGAATGTTGGATATGATTTGTCTGTTATATTCCAAATATTCCCAAAGATATGAGCAACCTCTTTAAATAAGAAAATTCATGTTTGGTTTCCATGTAGGACAGGTGAATAGACACAGACCCCAGAAGGACGTCACCTCCCCAAACTCACCTGGTAACAATCTTCACAGAGCGGTCGCCCTTCGTATTCATAGTACTGCTGCCCTTGTAGCTGCTGGTCACACTTGGTACATGTAAAACAGTGCACGTGGTACAAGTGCTCACCGGCTCTCACCACGGTCTCTGTCCTAGACAATCCCTGGCCACATAGTTTACAGCGATCTAAAGAGAGCAGAAAATGAGAGGTACTAAGCGTTAATATATTCTTTACCACTGAGCTGCATATATATGATTGACAATTCCACCTACTAAGAACACTTTAAAATACTTTCTTCCCCTTATACAATATGACTGGCATATTCAAGTTGGATGCAAGAATTTAGTTTTATATAGAGGTGCATTTAATACTACAGTCTTCTTTTATCTAGAGTCTCATGACAACTTTGTGCTGTTGGAGGACCCTGCTCCTTCCACTATATAACTCTCAGTCTGTTGCATGCTACTTACATCCGTTCCTGCTGCCTCCCACACGATCAGCACACTCATCACTCGCTGCTGGGTTCATTTGGATGATCTAATTGGCTACAAATTGTTCTATCCCCACCCACTTGCAAAGTGAGAACATATCGGTTCACAGGGCTTGTTTCTGATAGGCTGAGAGGGATAATGAGAGTAGGATATGACGTGGGACCATAAGACCCGCCGAGGACACTGGAAGTTCTAGGAAACCAGGCATAACAGGCAAGTAAAATCTTTGGGTATTTTGTACTTAAATGAAAACTACTTTTCACTGCTGATCCAGGTCTTCAAAATCAAACACGTTATACAGATGAAATAGAGACTTAAAACAGGACTCTGGAAGGGTTATAGAGCCATTTATACTGTAATTATTCTCTAAAATTTCTCACTGCTCCATAACACTTCAGAATAAAGTAAGGAAAAAAGTACCAGAACAAATCACAAATAACTCAGAAGAAATAAATAAATGAAAAAATAAACAAACCTGGGAGGAAAAATAATCTAAGTGAGTAAATTGAAATCACATTTGGAGCCCAAATCTAAATATTTCCATTTTACTTGTCCTCAGTCACCCCGTAGGAAACACTTATGGCTCCACTTCACTCATCCACTTTAAAGTTTACATTACAGTAACTGATTCCCGTAAGCAATGAGTGGGTAAGAGACGGATCACTGTAAACAACCTGTTGGTTATTATATAATGCTAATTATAATATATAATAGGAGCACAGTAACATTTACAACCGTTCTTCTACGTACAGCCACCATGTGTACAGTTTCACGGGGCACAAAGCCATCCCCATCTGCTACTAATACAATACAGTGTGAAAGGACGCAGAATATTGTCACATGGTGACATCATTATAGCAGCGCATTTGAAGACCAGGCAGAGGCAGAAGATAACAGAGATAGGCGCCATGACTGCCAGACAGGACCAATAGAGCCGTGTAACTTGGATCTAACCATAAACCGCTATCAGAGCCAGTTCAACCAGAAAAGATTACAGCAGACAACAGGAGTGACCTTGGGAAGTCTCTCTTGGTTAAAAAAAATATATATATTAAAATGAAAAACTGTAGAACAGAAAATAAAACCATTGGGCCTCTAGTCTAATGTCATTTAAAGAGCCCACGACTTTGTAAAAACTGTATCACTATTCTTAGACACCGCAACGAGAACAAAAAAAGATATTGACACAAATATGCTCATCTAGAACAAGACTATTAGAAGAATTATAGTCTGAAACCTGTGCAATGTCATTTGTGAAGCTGAAATGTATATTTTAAAACATATATATCCAGGGCTTCTTAAGTTACAAAAGGGAGATAGCAAACGGGTGAGGGAACCAACAGGCGGGTGAGGGAACCAACAGGCGGGTGAGGGAACCAACAGGCGGGTGAGGGAACCAACAGGCGGGTGAGGGAACCAACAGGCGGGTGAGGGAACCAACAGGCGGGTAAGAGAACAAACAGGCGGGTAAGGGAACCAACAAGCGGGTGAGGGAACCAACAGGCGGGTGAGGGAACCAACAGGCGGGTGAGGGAACCAACAGGCGGGTGAGGGAACCAACAGGCGGGTGAGGGAACCAACAGGCGGGTGAGGGAACCAACAAACGGGTGAGGGAACCAACAGGCGGGTGAGGGAACCAACAGGCGGGTGAGGAAACCAACAGGCGGGTGAGAGAACCAACAGGCGGGTGAGGGAACCAACAAACGGGTGAGAGAACCAACAGGCGGGTGAGGGAACCAACAGGCGGGTGAGGGAACCAACAGGCGGGTGAGGGAACCAACAGGCGGGTGAGGGAACCAACAGGCGGGTGAGGGAACCAACAAACGGGTAAGAGAACCAACAGGCGGGTAAGAGAACCAACAGGCGGGTAAGGGAACCAACAAGCGGGTGAGGGAACCAACAGGCGGGTGAGGGAACCAACAGGCGGGTGAGGGAACCAACAGGCGGGTGAGGGAACCAACAAACGGGTGAGGGAACGAATACATGAATAAACGAATGACATGAATATACCCATGGTATGTGCCTCTGCTGTGGGCTGTTTGTCCATCTCCCGCATCAACTGCTGCGTCAGCATCTCTAACTCTTCCACTTCCTTCATGTTTAGCCCGTGAGGACCAGCGGGCCGATCCTGAAAGAGAAAGAACTACTAAATACCTGAAGTCAGAGCTCTTATTCAGCCCACCTCAGAAATCGCCCATGGTCTAAATTAGGTCTGGACAACCTGCGCCCACCTCCACCACCACCATCTCCAGGTGTTGTTAAACGTCAAGCCCCAGCAAGCTTTGCCAACCAACAGCTAGCAGGGTATGCTGGGACTTGTAGTTTCCCCAACACTTGGAGAGCCACAGTTTTTCCAGGCCTGGTCTAAATTGTAAAGCTGAAATATATGCGGAGATCTGATGGATACGATCTGAGTAATAAGCCTGCGAGCGGGGCCTTCTCACCTCTCAGTTTGTTTAGTACTGTGTTTGTCCCCAATTGTAAAGAGCTATGAAATTTGCTGACACTATATAAATACATGTTGATGATGATGATGAGGATGTTGATGAGTAATATGGGACTGTTGACCAATTAGGTCAACCAGTTGGGTGATCATACTGAACAAGTTAGGTTGCTGGTCAAACAGACTGGGTCACAGGTAGGCACGGTTTTGTGGACAAACCATAAAGATCAGGTCGTAGGGCAACAGATTGCCTCATATTTTACCAGATTTATTTCCTATGTATACTTTAAAAAGTATCAATGAATATTTTTAATAAGCACATTATGCATATTAGATGTCTGGAGGTTGGGGTCATTGAGCTATGTGGTGATGTCGAGAACGGGGGTCTTCATGGACAGTTGATGGCATCAGATTTTGGTTGGGGTGGATTATTGTTTTGGGCCGACACACAGGGAGCAATTTGGTCTAAAATATTTTGGGTCGAGTTTGAAACCTGAAGAAGGGGCCCTTGAAACATTGTGTTCCATATCCAGCTCTTGGAATAAATATATTCCGAAGGGAAAGCTTAAACTCACTAATTACTTACTCACTATTACTTACTACATATATTAATACTTTCTGGCTTCCTTCTGTGCTGCTCAGACATCAGATTATTGATTATTTGCCGTAGTCCTAGGACAGTGTTGGCTAACCTGTGAAAATCCAGGTGTTTGTGAAACTACATGTCCCAGCATGCTTTGCTAATATATAGCAGCTTATTGCTGGAAGGGTATGCTGGGACTTGTAGTTTCACAACACCTGGAGTGTCACATGTTAGCCAACACTGTCCTAGGATATAACACAGCTCTTGTGACCCATGTTCTGAATAAAACAGTGTCCAGTGAGCAGCTTTTGGTCATATCTCAACACAAACACAATAAACTACTCTGCATGAAGATATAATGACGTGGGTGAAAAGCACAGAAGAAATTTAGAGGGGGGGGGGAATCAGGATTAGGCGTGCACAAATCAATAAGGTTAAGTCGTCTGAAGGTGGAAAACCCCTTCATTAATTACAGGGGGTTAATATAAAACATTTTAATGGGAACTCTGCTAACTTGGTTTTATCATTAAAGGCTAACACCCGCATATCAACATCCGCTTCATCCCTGAACAACACAGCACAAGAATTACTAAAAGGCCGTTTTATTGACGGTTTCAATCTCCCTGCATTGACGTCACAGCATTGATTGGCAGTTCCATCCTCCCCCGCCACATTACAGCATTGATTGACAGTCACTGCGCTGCTAAAGTTAATAAACTCTATAAAACGCAGACGAAGCGTGAGCAGGTAGAAGCAGAGGGGTTAGTCGGCTACAGTTGTAGAAGAGCAGAAGAAAGAGCAGCTAGGAAGACGCTAAATAGATTGCAGAATGCTTCTAAGCCTCATTAGCAGCGCAGCAAGATATTTTCTCCTGGATAAAATAATATGCAGCCAGACCGAAGGGCCTGTAAGAGGAACAGGTGTTCTTCTGGTCCCAGCGGGATATCGGAGACACGTCTATCTGACCTATCGTACTCAGGTATTTGCTTATAATTCCACTTACAGGCTCAGAAGGTCGTTGCAAGTTGGACAGAGGGCCTTTCTTCTGCACTCCATCAGATTCTGGTTTCTTAATCGTAAAACTCTCTGGCTGTGGTTTCGGGACTGGCGTTCCATTGGATTTTATCCCCTGGCTCCTAACGGTGTCCATCTGTGACCCCAAATTCCTGTTGTTCTCCGCCTGAGGGCCCAGGATTCTGCCATTCTCTTTCTGCGACACTTCAAACTCAGGCCTCACTTTCTCCAGCACTTGAGGTTTCTCACGTTGTTGTGCAACGTTAAATCCTGGTGACCGCGTAGAGGACGGTACAGAATGAGCCAGGGGCTCCCCTGTAGCGGCCGGAGGTCCTCTGACAACGGGTTGGGATATCGGAACCTTCTGCTGTGGCTCTGTCACTGGATCTATTTGTTTTGGGGAGAATGTGTGCGGAGCAGAAGATTTAGGGGTGAACGTGTGAGGGGGAGCAGGTTTTGGAGAGAATGTTGGTGCACTCACCGGTTTAGGAGAAAAGACTGGAGCAGGTGGGGGGTTAGAGGAAGACTGTGCAGGGGAGAACGTGTGAGGGACAGGAACCTTTGGAACAAATGTAGGGGCAGAAGGTTTAGGAGAAAATGCAACTGGGGCTACTGGCTTTGGTGCTACTGCAGCGGGGGCAGCCGGCTTTGGGCTAAATGTAGAAGGGGCAGCGGGCTTAGAGCTATATGTAGATGGTGGAGTTTTAGGTGTAAATGTTGAAGGGGGGAGAGGTTTAGGAAGAATGGCAGATGGAGGGGCAGGTTTTGGAGCACATACAGGCGGGACTGGTGGGGCTGGTGGTGGACTGACCTGTGAAAAGACACAATATTAGGAAGACACCTCAAAAGTCACTCCCCCACCCTCCGACATGCTTGACAACGATCAAAACAGAACACTGTACAATGTATAAGGCATCGAGATGCTGAAATATGTGCCAATTTTATCCTACTCTACCTGGTGGGCCACAGATTGCCTTAGAAGTATCGCATTGAGCAGTCAGGTAACCTGAGGCTTTCCAGCTGCTGTAAGACTACAATCCCCAACACGTACAGACAGGTAGTTTTACAATATCAGGGAAGACACAATGGGGCATATTCAATTAGGTTTCCGGTCCGCGGGAACGCGCCGCGTAGTTAATCCACGGTACTGCATTAACATGGATTTTCGTGCGCACCCCATAGGGTTGCGTAGGAAAATCTGCGTTATTGCGGTACCGCATTACTGTCAATACTGCGCAGGTTCCGCGGTAACGCGCATTACCACGGACCAGAAACCTAATTGACTATGTCCCAATGTGTTCTACACAATACTCCCTGGTCTCCATTTTGTTTGCCGTTTCTTAGGATTGCTGAACTACGTCAGAAGTAAAAAAAAAAACAAATAGGCGTTTGCCTGTGTTTATCTTCGCTTTACATTTTTAGGTATAACCCCCTTGTCCATTACACGGGAGACCATAGGGGAGGTATAATGACCACGCTGGAACCGGATCATAATGATGCTTGTTTTTTTAGGACAATCACCCTGGGGAAGGTAGCTGTGCGGCCGCGCAGTCTATTTATCTACTATTTATCATTTGCCCAATAATAGTGTGTGTGTGCGTGTGTTATTATTATTATTATCATTTATTTGTTAGGCGCCACAAGATTTCCGCAGCGCCGTACACAAAGCAAACAGTAGACTATACAGGGTATATACAGAACAATAAACAAAAATACCAATGCTTCAGAAACTCCAGTTAGGTTAATGCGGTAGAGGCGGAGTAGAAGAACAGGTGTGGAGACAAGAGGGAAGAAGGCCCTGCTCATTCGAGCTTACATTCTAAGGGTGGGTGAACGAAACAGACACGATTGGAGGAAGTTGAAGTGTGGGGAGAGGGACCGGGAGGAGAGAGGGTAGAACGTTTGGAGGAGATGCGGGGTTAGGGAATTTAGACTTGTAGCCCCAATGGGGCAGGGACTGATGTGAATGAGTTCTCTGTACAGAGCTGCGGAATTAGTGGTGCTATATAATTATATGGTAATAATAATAGCCAGCTCTTCTCACCATAAAAGGGCAACCAGTAATGCGGGGTCTCCTGCTATAATAATCCACTCTTAAAGTGGTCAGGGCAGTACAGGTGTTTTTATTAGTAGTTTAAGCCCCCACCCAACACAAAAACAGAACAGCGACCTGGGAGAATTGTGTAGAAAAAGGGGCAACCTGTAGCGCTCGTTATTGTGGAACTACAAGCCCCAGTACCTCCAGCAGAACAGGCACAGATTACCCAATTCCAGTGCACACAGTAAATACTGTACTAATTAAACAAATAAAAGTACCGCGAGTGAACTATAGTTTTTATGGCTTCACACTTATCAGCTGCAGTTTGTTTCCCAACATCACAGCTTTAAAGTAAACAGAGAGGATCTTGGGGTAAATGTATCAAGCTGCGAGTTTCCAGCAGGTTTGAAAAGTAGAGATGTCACCCATAGCAACCAATCAGATTCTAGTTACAATGTATTCAGTACATTCCACAAAATGATAGGTAGAATCTGATTGGTTGCTATAGGCAACATCTCCACTTGATACATGTTGTGTCTAAAGCTGGGTACACTCTAATGCAATTATCCTGCAGATCGTGGGATTCATACCTGTTTGGTCAGATATTGCAAGAGTGTGATCATCTTTTATCATACAAAAACACATTGTTTGATTTGGTTCTAAACGTCCTAAAAAATCACAATCAACGACACATCTTCCACATTTGCCCGACATCGTTCCATTGTTGATTGTGATTTTTAGGACGTTTATAACAAAATAAAATGATGTGTTTTGGTATGATAAAAGATGATTGTGGAAGCGTGCACACAGTATGTGATCTCCAGGATACAGGGTGTCCTTTTCATTTGGAAGTCGGACTCAGAACTTTAGTAAAACCACAATACAAAAAAATCTGAACTCTCTGCTGCTTTACCTGGATGTCTGTTGTTCCAGTGACAACGCCCGTTTCCTCCAGCGGAGGGGGCGACGGGAAGGACTCTTCTGCAGGGGGTGGGAACGGCTCAGCGAATTCAGGCGGTGGAGGAGGAGGAAAACTGGAGGTGGGGGAACCAGGAAAATCATCCCCAAAAGAAGGTGGCGGAGGCGGGAAAGATATGGTGGGGCTCATGAGGGAGTCGTCGCTGGGTGGGGGAGGCGGCAGGATGAATTCTAAGGAAGACACATAAAATATTATCAGACGTCAACAGCAAAACATTCTATTCAAGTCTGTGGCTTAAAATGGACCTCTGCTGTAAACCACAACATCCTGTTTCTAGCAAACATACATTTATAGGAAAAAATTATTTTTATTTAGAAAACAAATGTTGCACCCAAAAGAAACTTAGAGCTCAAAAAATGACAAACACAAAAATAAAACACTCAAAGTTCATAAATATTTATGTAGAGGTTTCCATGCCGTAACCCAGCTCCAGGTATTAGATATGACTCATGCTCACGTCATGTTTAAGCTATTGTCCGTTATACTGCTGCCTTTAGCAACTCCTATCTGGAATTCTGTGGTGCAAGAAATCAATGTGTGCACAGTCATAGGATTACTTTATAGTGCATTTCCAACATAACTGCTTTTCATAGCGGCTTAAAACTTGGGGGATATTTACGAAAACTGCTCTGTGTAGAAAAGATAGCGTTTCACATAGCCAGCGAGCAGATATTTTCTCCCATTCTGTAATCTTTACAAGACCCAAGGAGACAGAATTTCATTGGCTGTTATGGGCAACACCCTTCAATGTTTTTATTTATAGTTTACATCTGTGTTCTTGAACCATGTCTTTATATCATTTGACACCGGTATAGATTGGGACAGGACACAAACCTGCTCTTTAGCTAGAAGGGTAACCAAGGCAGTGAGCTGTGTTGTATCTCATAGCAACAACATCAAAGGTAATTTACTAAAGTGCAAAACATACGTCTCGCAGATTTATTCCATTCCCGCAATTGCACCTGTTTGTTTCCCTTGCCCAAAAGGTGTACGGAGGAGCTGTAGAAACTGTGTCAACAGCAACTCCCAGGTAATACAGTGTACTTGTAGCTGTTCTATACAGTGATTACACAACTTCTATCCCCTTTCAAGGTGAACACTACCAAGATACAGAATGTATAACTTGCACACCGGATTTCCTGTCCGCAGAACTGGAAGTCATATTAGAAAACTACTCAGCCAATCACATAGTTACCGAACAAGAGCACTTGAAATTTTAACTATCTTACACAGAACATGGTATGAATACTTTTACACAGACAGTTATAGATGGGTGACTTCATAGCTCAAATTTCCGTTTAACAGACCTTTTAATTTAATTTCTCTAGGATTCATCTGTAAGACAGCGGCTCTTAATTATCTCATTCCACAGCTCAACAAGCTCCTGACTGCAGTATTGTGGTCACAAAAACACACGTCTGATCCAGTATTTACACTCGTAGCCGGCTCTCAAGTGAGCAGAAAAACTTAATTCATTGGGAAGAGAAGTTATAAAATACAAATAAAGCTCATTTATTAATTATTCGTTATCACTGCGGCACTGTTTTAGAATTACAGCTCAACTAAGCAATTTATTTCTCTTACTGGAGTCCTGGAGTTCAAATCCCCCAAAATGAAATAAAATGCCAAAGCTGCCCACACATGACTCACAGTGCCAGATACAGGATGGTTTTCGACGTTTGGCAGCTCACATGACTGAGTAAATCGGATTAGACGCAATGCTCTGTGCTTAGGAGAAGTGGGCAGCACGGTGGCTCGGTGGTTAGCACTTCTGCCTCACAGCACTGGGGTCACATGATCGATTACTGATCATGGCCTTATTTGTGTGGAGTTTGTATGTTCTCCCCGTGTTTGTGTGGGTTTCATCTGGGTGCTCCGGTTTCCTCCCACAATCCAAAAACATACTAGTAGGTTAATTGGCTGCTATCAAAATTGACCCTAGTCTTTCTCTGTCTGTCTGTAAGGGAATTTATACTGTAAGCTCCGATGGGGCAGGGACTGATGTGAGTGAGTTCTCTGTACAGCGTTGAGGAATTAGTGGCGCTATATAAATAAGTGATAGTGATGATGATGATGATGATGATGATGGGGGCCTCTGAAAGATGACCATACACCCAAACCAACTGCAGTCATCTTCCAGCAGGAATAACCATCATGCCCAGTTATTATACTATTAGTTTTTCGTCAGAATACTATTGGGCACGGAGCTTGCTTGACGCCAACTGGCCCATATCACCGGTGATGTAGTCACGTGATGTCCACTTTGGACAACCACTTCTCACCCTCTCTACATACCCAGACTTACGGGGAACAACACAGACCCAGGGCCTTCTGCAGTGCTCTGCTCACTTTTCCCCATCCTTGTGGAGGATTTTTTTTTATATCTGCTCTCTGCTTGAAAAGGTAGAGCTGCGTGCACCTAACAGTAGTGCATGCAGCATTGCCCATGTATATTATGGGGATAGGAAGAGTTGAAGAGCAGCCAAGCACTGTCTAATATTATAGCCACCCTCCCATGCATGCTGGTCACTCCCACTGGTGGCATGGTGTGCAAACCCACCTCTACGAATCCTGCGTTTGCCCCCTCAGGGGGCTTTTTGAGAAATAGTTATACAAAAGTCATACCCACTCAAGAAAGTTTCCATCTTCAGCACCAAAAGCAACAAAACCTACTTAATAATACACATTCTTTCCGCTCTCCAAATCTTCCTGCAGTTTAATTACACCAGTTGTCAGAGAATGCTGGTGCTGTATTCCCCCAATAGCTGAACAGTCACAGGTGTCCTAACCCAACCCCTGTTTTGGCATGAGAGGAATTCTGTCAGGTCAAATATAGAAGGATTCCAAAGCTTCACCAAACGGACCACCCTCCCATACGAAACAGGTGTCGCACACAACGTCTCTATGTTTGGTGTTTCTAATGAAACCAGAGAAAGTCTGATGTAATAGAGGTAACTAAGAAAATAAAGACGACCTAATATTATCCCCCCTTCCGAAACATGAAGCCAAAAACAGCTTTGTACTCACTGTGCCAAGAAAAGACTCAATAAAATACACACAAGGTAACAGAGAAAGAAAAGAGATGTTCTTATTACCCTCCTGCTCTCCACTAGGTGGCGCCAAGGAAGGCATCTCTCCTACTTTCCCTAAGAAAGCACGAACGCCAGGAGCGGAGATGTTCTCTTGGGGTCCTGCATCGTCTGCCGCTTTAAACGGGTTCACCTTGGGCTTGGGTGGCACCACCGGAGCAAATTTTTTGGGCTGGTTGTAAAAAGACGGAGTAGAAATGTTGATGGTGAACGAAGAGGTCATACGGGTGGCAGGAGTCGCTGGATCCATCTTGATCCCTTTAATAGAAATAAAAAATGTAAAAAAAACAGAGAAAAGGACAAAGATCTTCAATGAAAAAATAAAATATATTTTATACAAGCAGAAAAATTATAAGCAAACACACGGAAATCCCCCGGCACGACTGTTTATTATACACACAAAAGGAAAATATATCGTTTAGCGGATTCTGATCCCCGTGGACATTACTCATCCTCATCTTACTCTTTACTAGGGTAACCCCTTAGCTGCCGGAGAGGATGCAACACAGCAGAGTCTGACAACACCCTCTTAATAATAAAACCGCTTCCAGGCCACGCTTAAGGGTTGCAAGCTCCAAGGGCCTGGCATGGGTTAAAATACAGAGCAGTTAAGTGTAATTTAACTCTCACTATGAACAAATCCTGCACAACAGCTCTCTGCCAGCTGAAGGTTGAACGCCTTCCTCCGCCTGTCTCTCTCTCTGAGTCTGTCTCTCTTTGTTTCCATGGAAATGGTCCCGTGGGTTTCTGCCCAGCTCAGCATTTAAAACCATGGCAGCCTCCTATGATAGACGGACTATGTGGGGCTGGAGAGAGGCGAGAGATTTGGTCCTGGTACAGAAAGGACTGTGGTGCAGCGATTAATCTGCAGTAGGAGCACAGCGACTGACCCAAACGCAGGATGGGCTGATACGTCCACGTTGGACAGAAGTACAGGCGGCAGTTAGTCCATGTATTCTTACACTGTGCATTTTATAAACGTTTAATTCGCTTGATTCCAATGGTATTCACATCACTTCAGAGGCAGCACAGACCGCTCAATAACATAACTCTGAATATGGAGGGGAGGGCAAAAAAAGGGCGCTGTGAGCGGGGAGAGGGGTACTATATGAGGAAGATGCTGTGACGGGTATTAGTGGGGGTTCTCCGGTATAAGGGTGCTGTGAGCGGGGAGAGGGGTACTATATGAGGAAGATGCTGTGACGGGTATGAGTGGGGGTTCTCCGGTATAAGGGTGCTGTGAGTGGGGAGATGGGTACTATATGAGGAAGATGCTGTGACAGGTACGAGTGGGGGTTCTCCAGAATAAGGGTGCTGTGAGCGGGGTACTATATGAGGAAGATGCTGAGACGGGTATGAGTGGGGGTTCTCCAGAATAAGGGTGCTGTGAGTGGGGAGATGGGTACTATATGAGGAAGATGCTGTGACAGGTACGAGTGGGGGTTCTCCAGAATAAGGGTGCTGTGAGTGGGGAGATGGGTACTATATGAGGAAGATGCTGTGACGGGTATTAGTGGGGGTTCTCTGGTATAAGGGTGCTGTGAGCGGGGAGAGGGGTACTATATGAGGAAGATGCTGAGACGGGTATTAGTGGGGGTTCTCCAGAATAAGGGTGCTGTGAGTGGGGAGAGGGGTACTATATGAGGAAGATGCTGAGACGGGTATGAGTGGGGGTTCTCTGGTATAAGGGTGCTGTGAGTGGGGAGATGGGTACTATATGAGGAAGATGCTGAGACGGGTATGAGTGGGGGTTCTCCAGAATAAGGGTGCTGTGAGTAGGGAGATGGGTACTATATGAGGAAGATGCTGAGACGGGTATGAGTGGGGGTTCTCCGGTATAAGGGTGCTGTGAGCGGGGAGAGGGGTACTATATGAGGAAGTTGCTGAGACGGGTATTAGTGGGGGTTCTCCAGAATAAGGGTGCTGTGAGTGGGGAGAGGGGTACTATATGAGGAAGATGCTGTGACGGGTATTAGTGGGGGTCCTCCAGAATAAGGGTGCTGTGAGCGGGGTACTATATAAGGAAGATGCTGTGACGGGTATTAGTGGGGGTTCTCTGGTATAAGGGTGCTGTGAGTGGGGAGATGGGTACTATATGAGGAAGATGCTGAGACGGGTATTAGTGGGGGTTCTCCGGTATAAGGGTGCTGTGAGCGGGGAGAGGGGTACTATATGAGGAAGATGCTGTGACGGGTATTAGTGGGGGTTCTCCAGAATAAGGGTGCTGTGAGCGGGGAGAGGGGTACTATATGAGGAAGATGCTGAGACGGGTATTAGTGGGGGTTCTCCAGAATAAGGGTGCTGTGATTGGGGAGAGGGGTACTATATGAGGAAGATGCTGAGACGGGTATGAGTGGGGGTTCTCCAGAATAAGGGTGCTGTGAGTGGGGAGAGGGGTACTATATGAGGAAGATGCTGAGACGGGTATTAGTGGGGGTTCTCCAGAATAAGGGTGCTGTGAGTGGGGAGATGGGTACTATATGAGGAAGATGCTGTGATGGGTACGAGTGGGGGTTCTCCAGAATAAGGGTGCTGTGAGTGGGGAGAGGGGTTACTATATGAGGAAGATGCTGTGACGGGTATTAGTGGGGGTTCTCTGGTATAAGGGTGCTGTGAGTGGGGAGATGGGTACTATATGAGGAAGATGCTGAGACGGGTATTAGTGGGGGTTCTCCGGTATAAGGGTGCTGTGAGCGGGGAGAGGGGTACTATATGAGGAAGATGCTGTGACGGGTATTAGTGGGGGTTCTCCGGTATAAGGGTGCTGTAATTGGGGAGAGGGGTACTATATGAGGAAGATGCTGTGACGGGTATTAGTGGGGGTTCTCCAGAATAAGGGTGCTGTGAGCGGGGAGAGGGGTACTATATGAGGAAGATGCTGTGACGGGTATTAGTGGGGGTTCTCCAGAATAAGGGTGCTGTGAGTGGGGAGAGGGGTACTATATGAGGAAGATGCTGAGACGGGTATTAGTGGGGTTCTCCAGAATAAGGGTGCTGTGAGTGGGGAGAGGGGTACTATATGAGGAAGATGCTGTGACGGGTATTAGTGGGGGTTCTCCAGAATAAGGGTGCTGTGAGTGGGGAGAGGGGTACTATATGAGGAAGATGCTGTGACGGGTATGAGTGGGGTTCTCTGGTATAAGGGTGCTGTGAGTGGGGAGATGGGTACTATATGAGGAAGATGCTGTGACGGGTATTAGTGGGGGTCCTCCAGAATAAGGGTGCTGTGATTGGGGAGAGGGGTACTATATGAGGAAGATGCTGAGACGGGTATGAGTGGGGGTTCTCCAGAATAAGGGTGCTGTGAGTGGGGAGAGGGGTACTATATGAGGAAGATGCTGAGACGGGTATGAGTGGTGGTTCTCCAGAATAAGGGTGCTGTGAGTGGGGAGAGGGATACTATATGAGGAAGATGCTGAGACGGGTATGAGTGGGGGTTCTCCGGTATAAGGGTGCTGTGAGCGGGGAGAGGGGTACTATATGAGGAAGATGCTGAGACGGGTATGAGTGGGGGTTCTCCAGAATAAGGGTGCTGTGAGTGGGGAGAGGGGTACTATATGAGGAAGATGCTGAGACGGGTATGAGTGGTGGTTCTCCAGAATAAGGGTGCTGTGAGTGGGGTACTATATGAGGAAGATGCTGAGACGGGTGTGAGTGGGGGTTCTCTGGTATAAGGGTGCTGTGAGCGGGGAGAGGGGTACTATATGAGGAAGATGCTGAGACGGGTATGAGTGGGGGTTCTCCAGAATAAGGGTGCTGTGAGTGGGGAGAGGGGTACTATATGAGGAAGATGCTGAGACGGGTATTAGTGGTGGTTCTCCAGAATAAGGGTGCTGTGAGTGGGGTACTATATGAGGAAGATGCTGTGACGGGTATTAGTGGGGGTTCTCCAGAATAAGGGTGCTGTGAGCGGGGAGAGGGGTACTATATGAGGAAGATGCTGAGACGGGTATGAGTGGGGGTTCTCCAGAATAAGGGTGCTGTGAGCGGGGAGAGGGGAGAGGGGTACTATATGAGGAAGATGCTGAGACGGGTATTAGTGGGGGTTCTCCGGTATAAGGGTGCTGTGAGTGGGGAGAGGGGTACTATATGAGGAAGATGCTGAGACGGGTATGAGTGGGGGTTCTTCAGTATAAGGGTGCTGTGAGCGGGGAGAGGGGTACTATATGAACTATATGAGGAAGATGCTGAGACGGGTACGAGTGGGGGTTCACGTGCACTGACATAATGAGAAGAGGGTGATGCAGAATGAGGATACACAGACGTATCACCCTATACACAATGCTATGTCAGAGCATCCTGCATTGAGCAGAGGGTGATGTAGGATGAGCGTGCAGTGTGGAACTGTGAAGGGGAAGATATAGGAAGGTGCACCAAATACAGGGTGGTAGGCTGAAGATGTAGTGACAGAGCATAGACAGTAGGGGGTGCTGCAGGATAAAAGTGTACAATAACAATAATATGAGAACAGGGTGATGAAGGATTAGGATATCTGTGACAAAACAAATGACCGTATGAGCTAATCTACTGTAACTAGTAAGAAAATGGGGTACTGCAATATGTGGGTACAGTAAATTAGCAGTGATAATAGTGGATGCTTCAATAAATGGGTACTGTGAAATAGAAGTGAAAATAGGGGGGCTGCAGAATGTGGGTGCAGTGACATAGTGATAATAGGGGGTGCAGTGACACAGTAAGAATAGGGGGTGCTGTAGGATGTGTGCACAGTGACATACCGTGAGAATAGGGGGTGCAGTGACATACAGTGAGAATAGGGGGTGCAGTGACATACAGTGAGAAGAATAGGGGGTGCAGTGGCATACAGTGAGAGTATGAGGTGCTGCAGGAGGTTAGTACAGTGATATTAGGGGGTACAGTCACATACAGTGATAATAGGGGGTGCTGCAGGATGTGCGCACAGTGACATACCGTGAAAATAGGGAGTGCAGTGACATACAGTGAGAATAGGGGGATGCTGCAGGATGTGCGCGCAGTGACATACAGTGAGAATAGGGGGCGCAGTGGCATACAGTGATAGTAGTGGGGCCGCAGGATGTTAGTGCAGTGACATGCAGTGAGAATAAGTGGTGCAGTGGCATACAGTGATAATAGGGGGGGCTGCAGGATGTTAGTGCAGTGGCATACAGTGAGTATGAGGAGCTGCAGGATGTTAGTGCGGTGGCATACAGTGAGAATAAGGGGTGCAGTGACATACAGTGATAATAGGGGGTGCAGTGGCATACAGTGAGTATGAGGAGCTGCAGGATGTTAGTGCGGTGGCATACAGTGAGAATAAGGGGTGCCGTGGCATACAGTGATAATAGGGGGTGCAGTGACACACAGTGAGAATGGGGGGGCTGCAGGCTGTGGGTGCAGTGACATACAGTGAGAGTAAGAGGGGCTGCAGGATGTTAGTGCAGTGACACACAGTGAGAATGGGGGGGCTGCAGGCTGTGGATGCAGTGACATACAGTGAGAGTAAGAGGGGCTGCAGGCTGTGGATGCAGTGACACACAGTGAGAGTAAGAGGGGCTGCAGGCTGTGGATGCAGTGACACACAGTGAGAATGGGGGGGCTGCAGGCTGTGGATGCAGTGACACACAGTGAGAATGGGGGGGCTGCAGGCTGTGGATGCAGTGACATACAGTGAGAATAGGGGGGGCTGCAGGATGTTAGTGCAGTGACACACAGTGAGAATGGGGGGCTGCAGGCTGTGGATGCAGTGACATACAGTGAGAATAGGGGGGGCTGCAGGCTGTGGGTGCAGTGACATGCAGTGAGAGTAAGAGGGGCTGCAGGATGTTAGTGCAGTGATATACAGTGATAATAGGGGATGCAGTGACACAGTGATAGTATGAGGGGCTGCAGGATGTTAGTGCAGTGATTGATATACAGTAAGTGGAGGAGCTACACAGAATTCTGTGACTACTGGCACTGTACAAGGTGTATAAACACTACAGATATATGAATGCAGCAGCACAATAGCACAGACATGAGCTGTGTCTGACACATGCTGGATCTGGGCACAGTAATAACTGATAGGCCAGAAAGTTTGTGGCCTGCAGGTCAGGAATGAGGTAACCAGCAGAGAGCTGTGGGCCGCAGGGCAGGAATGAGGTAACTGTGTGGGGGAGGTCTTGTTCTCTCAGGATGTGGAAGGATAAGAGGTGAGTGAGCAATGTCTCAGGATTGCAGGGGGGAGGAGGAAGGCTGCCCCCTGTACCCCCACCCCCCTTCCCCAGCTGGGAGTCATTAACTAACATTACAGGACTGAGCTGGGGGTAACAGAGACATCACATCCAGAGCTTCAACATGGAGCAAAGAGACAGCCCTCCACAGAATACAGGGGGAAAGAGACAGTCATCAATGTGCAATAGGGGAAAAGAGACAGACATCTACAATGTGCAACATGGGCAAAGAGACCGTTCTCCAGGCAGTATGCATCACAGGGGGGGGATAGACAGTAGACAGACCATCACAGGGGGGGGATAGACAGACCCTCACAGGGGGGGGGGATAGACAGACCCTCACAGGGGGGGGATAGACAGACCCTCACAGGGGGGGATAGACAGACCCTCACAGGGGGGGATAGACAGACCCTCACAGGGTGTGGATCAACAGGGGAGGGGGGCTGGGTCCAGCACTCACTGTATATCAACAGGGGGAGAAAAAGAGACCCCTCCACAGAGTCATTTTCAACAAAATGAAAAAAGAGACAGCTTCCCATGATCTCACACCTAAAAACTTTATACCATAAAACCACATAGCTAGACAGCCATTAATTAGAGTACAGTAAGGAAAGAGACTGCAACATGGGAAGAGACAGCATTTCATACAGATCAGGGATGGGAAACCCCTCTGGTATTGTGACAAAGAGACAGACTTTAACAATAGACATGCAGAGCAACATGATACGTGGGACACAACACAAAGACTGCTGCTGCCAGGGCAGATCATGGCTCCTAGAGACATCCTGCTGTCACATCTGGGCATTAAAGCGTTCCAGTGGTAAGAGACATCACTAGATTACAGGAGACAGATACATACCATGCCCAGGGCAGCTAGCAGGTAACCTGCCCTCCCCTGGGGCAGAGCCCACTAAACACCTTTACATCCATGCACAATCACACACAGGAGACAGACTCCCAACAGCAAGAAACACAGAGACAGACCAGGGTCACAGACAGTGAATGCCTCTTACCTCTGAATAGCAGAGACTGACTGCCAGCAGAGACTGAGAGACTGCCTGAGACAGCCCAGGGGGAGTGGAGAGGGCGAGGCTAGCAGATGACTGGGAGTGTGTCACACTATCGGTATGTGTGCTGTGGTCACTCACTAGGTGTCTGTGCACTCTTATCAGTCTATTGTGTGTGTATGACTGTCTACTTGTGTGTGCCTCTCTCTCTGTGCACTCTTATCAGTCTATTGTGTGTGCATGACTGTCTACTTGTGTGTGCCTCTCTCTCTGTGCACTCATCAGTCTATTGTGTGTGCATGACTGTCTACTGGTGTGTGTCTCTCTCTCTGTGCACTCTTATCAGTCTATTGTGTGTGCATGACTGTCTACTGGTGTGTGCCTCTCGCTCTGTGCACTCTTATCAGTCTATTGTGTGTGCATGACTGTCTACTTGTGTGTGCCTCTCTCTCTGTGCATTCCTCTTTCCGGCTGTCTAAGTGAGTGTCTGTCTCTGCATGACTGTCTGCATCTATATACCTGCACTCTGCAAGCAGCCTGTCAACCACTGGCTATCAGTGCATGTCTCTATTAGACTGTCTACCTCAGTGTATAGATATATTGAGTGTGTATGTCTATGTGAGGGTGTCTTTTTCCTCTGTGCATAGATAGATATGTTGGACTGTCTACCTGAATTTGCCTGTCTCTCTCTTCATAGCTGTAGTGGACTTTGTCTACCGTGCATGTCTCTCTGTGTATGACTAAATTAAACTGTCTACTAGAGTTTGTCTGTGTCTGTGCATGTTGTCTTAGGCTGTCTTACTTTTCTCATAGTTATGCATGCACATAATATTCTAGATTGTAAGCTCTGCAGACAATTTTCCCTGTCTCGCTGCACCCATTTTTCTCCATTTAACCCACCATTATCTAATTAAACCCTGTTAGTGACTTCTGTAAAGTGCTGTTAAATTTAAATCAAAACTATTTGTATATGTTGTATGTGTCCAGTAATGCAATATGTCCATGTATAGCTGTACAACACGCTGAGCTCTGTACACATACGTGTTCCTTTAGGTATATTTATATTAATTGCTCGTCTTTTGAAAAAATTTCAAGTACTTGCAAAAGTTTTTAGAGTCCATAAATCAGTGAAGATTCTCTCTTAGTGTGGATGGGGAATGGGGGGAAAAAAATATTCTGTGACTGTCTCATTGTGTTCTGCTTTTCTTGCAGTCTCTTGGTGTCTCATTGTGACCTCATACTGTCGGTTCTCTTTGCCCATAAAAGGAACAAAACGAAAAACCAGGAAATAAGGAGTAGACATGCCAGGAGGGACCCCCCCCCCCCACCTCCTTCTCCACATACAAGTCATACTGCTACATCACAGCTTCCCCTCCTGTAGCTACACCATTCCTTGCCTCTCCCCTCCTGAACACACATTCCTCAGTCACACACAAAGCTGAACACAGGCTGCATATCAGCTATACCACTTGTGTACACAAACTATTTCATCACACAGATTGCTGTGCAGCCGCTTGGTGTAGTAATGATACTGTGTAATACTGAAGTCACTAGTTCAAGAAGTTCACTGGAACTAGTGAAGTCAGGGAGGCACGAGGTGCCAAGGTTTGTTCCGTTTTAATGCAAATTGCGCCATGAAGCTCCGACCGCCTCAATGGACACCGCGTGGACAGGGGCGCAATGACTTCATTAGCGTCGTCATATGCCTTGAGTGGCGTGAATGACATCATCAACTCGCCTATTCTTTTCATACCTCCTCTCCGCATTACTGGAGGTATGAAAGGTAGGTAGGTGCGAAGTAAGTATTTTGGGATAAAAGTATGAATATATTCTTATTAAGTGACTTTATCTAGTAATTGTGACAGTGCTGGTAGCAAATCTGCTTACACAGTTCCACATTCACCACTCTTTAGCCATTGTTTCTCAGGTATTGTCTATCTGCTCCCAGACCACTGCTATCTTACTCAGGTGTGATAATCCACTCACCAAATAATTACTTGGGAGAGTACAGTGATGGCAAGAGATGTGTGACATCATTGGGAGCAGGGTATGACATCATTGGGAGCGGGGTATGACATCATTGGGGGCAGGGTATGACATCATTGGGGGCAGGGTATGACATCATTGGGGGCAGGGTATGACATCATTGGGGCCAGGGTATGACATCATTGGGAGCGGGGTATGACATCATTGGGGGCAGGGTATGACATCATTGGGGCAGAGTATGACATCATTGGGAGCAGGGTATGACATCATTGGGAGCAGGGTATGACATCATTGGGGGCAGTGTATGACATCATTTGGGGCAGAGTATGACATCATTGGGGGCAGGGTATGACATCTTTGGGAGCAGGGTATGACATCATTGGGGGCAGGGTATGACATCTTTGGGGGCAGGGTATGACATCATTGGGGGCAGGGTATGACATCATTGGGGCAGAGTATGACATCATTGGGGGCAGGGTATGACATCATTGGGAGCGGGGTATGACATCATTGGGGCAGAGTATGAAATCATTGGGGGCAGGGTATGACATCTTTGGGAGCAGGGTATGACATCATTGGGGGCATGGCTTCGTATAGACGCAACACAACCTCCTAAGTTTGCTTAGGCACTGCATAGAGGGGTAGCCTATCATTAAATCTACCATACTGTATATATCTTCATCATCATCATCATCTATTCATATAGCACCACTAATTCCGCAGCGCTGTACAGAGAACTCACATCAGTCCCTGCCCCATTGGAGTTTACAGTCTAAATTCCCTAACACACACACACAGACAGAGACTGACTAGGGTCAATTTGATAGCAGCCAATTAACCTACTAGTATGTTTTTGGATTGTGGAGGGAAACCGGAGCACCCGGAGGAAACCCATACAAACTCCACACAGATAAGGCCATGGTCGGGAATTGAACTCATGACCCCAGTGTTGTGAGGCAGAAGTGCTAACCACTAAGCCACCGTGCTATAAATACCGATCACCCACAACATTAAAACTACTGACAAGTGAAATGAATAACATGGATTATCTCCTCACAATGGCACCTGTCAAGGGGTGGGATATATTAGGCATCGAGTGAACAGTCAGTTCTTGAAGTTGATGTGTTGAAGCAGGAATAATGGGAAAGTGTAAGGATCTGAGCAACTTTGACAATGACCAATTTTGATGATTAGACTGGGTCAGAGCATCTCCAAAACGGCAGGTCTTGTGGGGTGTTTGCGGTATGCAGTGGTTAGTACCTACCAAAAATGGTCCAAGGAAGGACAAGTGATGAGTCGGTGACTGGGTCATGGGTGCCCAAGGTTCATTGAGGCGCCTGAGGAGTGAAGGCTTGCCCATTTGTTTCAAACCCACAGAAGAGCTACTGAAGCATAAATTGCTGAAAAACTTAATGCTGGTTATGGTAGAAAAGTTTCAGAACGCAAAGTGCGTGTATGGGGCTGAGTAGCCGTAGACCAGTCAGTGTGCCCATGCTGACCCCGATTCAACACCGAAAGTGCCTACAATGGGCACGTGAGCGTCAGAACTGGACCATGGCGCAATGGAAGAAGGTGGTCTGGTCTGATGAGTCACGTTTTCTTTTGCATCATGTGGAGAGCCAGGTAAGTGTACGTCATTTACCTGGAGAAGAGATGGTACCAGGAAGCACTATGGGTAGAAGGCAAGTCAGCGGAGGCAGTGTGATGCTCTGGGCAATGTTCTGCTGGGAAACCTTGGGTCCTGGCATTCATGTGGATGTTAATTTGACACGTACCACCTACCTAACATTGTTGTAGACCCCTTCATTGCAACTGTATTCCCTGATGACAGTGGCCTCATTCAGCAGGATAATGCGCCTTGCCACACTGCAAAAATGGTCCAGGAATGGTTTGAGGAACATGACAAAGAGTACAACGTGTTGACTTGGCCTCCAAATTTCCCCAGATCTCGATATGATTGAGCGTCTGTGGGATGTGTTGGAAAAACAGGTCTGAGCCACGGAGGCCCCACCTCGCAACTTACCGGACTTAAATGATCTGCTTTTAATGTCTAGGTACCAGATACCGCAGGACACCTTCAGAGGTCTTGTGGAGTCCATGCCTCGAGGGGTCAGAGCTGTTTTGGTGGCACGAGGGGGGGCCTACACAATATTAGGCAGGTGGTTTTAATGTGGCTGATTGTGTGTGTGGATAGATAGATATATATATATATGTATATATGCAGTCCCAATACATACACTTTACTAACAGACAACTCAAAGACATTTTGTAGTTATTTATAAACTAGGAATTCACCAACACATGAGCCGGTGAGAAGTAATTGAGTAACCTCATTATCACATCTTCTGCAGCAATGACATATCTCCACTAAATACACAACATGATAGACCTGGAAACCCTTGTAAATTCTTACCTTGTGTTTGCAGACTAGTGATGTCAGTTATGTCACATGATGAAAGTATACCAATCACATCTCATACAACATACCTTGTTCTCTTTGCAGGTATGTCATACCTCTCAACAATGTGAAAATTCCTGTGGGGATAGAAGTGTGCACAACTGCCACAAAGCCGCAGTGGGTGTGGTCATATCACAGAGCTGCGCCATTCCAGCAGGACCATGCCTAGCACTTCAGAAGCAGTAAGTCAACCCAAGTCACTTCCTTGACATCTTTCCAGACAGATTGCAGAGCAGCAAGAAGCAGGGTCTACCAACCCACTGTCACAGCAGTCAGGAAAAATTCCTGACGGTCCAGGACAGAACCCCAAAATTTAAACTGTTCCGCCACGATGAGAGGTTGTTTGGAGGAATACTTATGTCAGTGTAAATGGAAATAATATGAATTAAAATGAGTCGATGGCAATGTATCGTGTGTCGCAGAAGGTCCCCCATTAGCAGCAAAAAAAATACATACCCAAGAAATAACAGTCGACAAATATAGAACACAGTGCTTTACTTATTGCACACAGACACAACAGTGGGACAAGCCAAGGTTGTGGTAAGGAATGGCGGCAGCGCCGCTATGCGGAGTAACATATTTACAACTTAATTACAGAAAACATTCATTTTAACAATAGATATATTGTCCTTGGTTGCCTGTGAAGACGTTGCTTTCTTTACGTGAAGGCTGAGTTTCAAAGGAGCGATCTTTTGTTTACGCGACTCTCCGTCAAATCGGTCGGTATTTGCATGTTTTGTTTCATATCACCACTTTAGATTGTTTGATCCTTTACTGCTGCAATTGAACTTTTGCATATTAAACAAATCAGCCTGCTCTTTTCTTCAATGAAGAAAAATGATTTGTCCAAGACTTGTTCCATTATCTGATCTCATCTGCAGTTTTTCTCTACACTGCAATAGACGCATCTTCAGAGTGTTTTGTGTTCTGCGCACCAAAGACACTTCATGTCAGTGACGTAAAAAGGATCTAATTTAGTACCTTAAATCTCCCACCCCTGGTCCCAGTTCCACTGGCTGCATTATCCCCTAACTTGAGCTCCTGACTGATGTTCCTTCCTCTACAGGGGATTCCAGAAATTGTTCTGCTCTCCTTCCGGTCACACCGTTTATTCTACAGAGCGGGAACGAACATCACGTGTGTTCCTGCATCTTGGTATACAGCCCTCTTCCCCCAATCAAGAGGTGGCATGCCAGACAGTGAGCGACTGACTTATGTTAGGGCACAGGCACCCCGAGCAGTTCCTCTCCATAGCAATAGAAGTGCCACGGGCTTCCATAGCAACACACTGAAGAAGGGGAAGGGGTGACATTAACCACTACATTCAAATATCTCATCCGAAAGTTCAGTCCATGCTGTAGGTCACGGGGGATGAAACTGCTCTTAATATGGCCTCCAAATGTTTTATTGAAGTAACCTTACAATGTATAAGAAAATAAGAGTTTGATGCACAAGGTTAATGCCAGATTGCAATGGGAAAACATTTACTAGGACTGATCCCATCCAGTCACACAGCAATGTTGGTTTTGGATCCAGTAAGTTGTTTAAGCCTGTATGTATGTTTGTCCAGTTTTGTTAATGGCTTTTTATGTTCGTAGAAGTATTTAACATTGGATTTGATAAAGTACAGGCAGCCAATGTAGGGACTGACGAAGCAGCAGTAGCAGAATATTTGGTAAGGAAAATGAGTTTAGCTGCAGCGTAATTCAAATAGATTGTAGGGCGAGAGTCTGAGTAGGGTAAGGTCATTAAAAAGGGGGTTTTCATTCTAGTTTATGGAGAGATAAACTACTGCTACTATATACATTACTGTAGCACTTTCACTATATAGAAACCATCACACCATAATAATATAAACTCAGTAACTCCACCACCCTAAATCCCAACCCATTGTGCACACTTTTAACATAGAGAGATTAATTACTAATTTACCTTCCCAGCAACGAACTTACTCATCTCCATTCACACCCCTTCATTCACTGTACACTTTCTTCCTTTCCAAGAATTCTTTGGCAAGAATAATACAAGTTTGTACAGGCTACACTTACAAGATAAATAAATGTCATGACATTAGTGGCCTGTTATGTCTAGTGGTCTGTCTGCTCTATAGCTCCTGACCCTGAAGAGGATATGTATGTGTGTGTGTGTGTATCATGTATTAATAGCATTTCTCATCTGTAAAGACTAAATTCTTTAAATTCTCGGTTTCTTTATGCATGTGTGTGTGCAACCACACAATACATCCTATTCTAAATATCTCTTATTATTCTATATATTTGCATAACTGCTTAGAGCAGCTTCTCTTGTTCCGTAAGCTGGACATAATTTTCCTCTACAGTCATGTGATGAAGTACATATCGGGGCATAATTCACAATCATCCAGTCCTCACCAAGTCCTACAATTTGAGAATTTTACTCTCATGAGACAAATAACACATAATAGATTTACTTTTTCATTGTTTATCCAAAATAAAGTAAGCCAAAAAGAAGCCACGTCTTGAAATTAAGTGCACCCATGACTCAGTAGCTTGTGGAACCATCGTTAGCAGCAATTATATGACGTAACAGTTTTCTTTGTGTTCGTCAGTCTCTTACATCATATTTGAGTAATGTTGGCCGACTCCTCCTTACAGCATTGCTCAGTATATTGTTGTTTGAAGGAATTCACTTATTCAAAGCTCTCCGTGTGGTTGAAGGCTGGACTTCGACTTGGCCATTCCTAAACCTTCATTCTTTTCGATATTGCTCATTCAGATGCTGCTGTGCTTAAAATCATTATCTCGTTCCATGATCCATTTTCTACTATCCTGGAGTTGGTGGAGAGATGGCCTCACATTTTCCTCTAGGATACTCTGGTATAAATACCAGATTACGATGGACTCTGTAATTGCAAAGCGTCCAAGTCCTGTGGCCGCGGAACAAGTCAGCATCCCTCCACCGTTGTGCTTCGTGGTTGGTATAAGGTACTTGTGGTACGTTGTGTTTGCTTTTCACCAGACATGACTTTGTGCATTAAGACCATACAACTCCACTTTGGTCTTGTCTGTTCACAGGACATTATGTTAGAAGTTGTCTGTTTTGTTCAGATACAACACTCCAAACCTATGTTACTTATTTGTTGGAGTGGGGGGGGGGGGGAAGCGGCTTTCTCCCGGCAACTTTTCCATGAAACACATACTCTTTCCGATGGTGGTCATGTTGAACATTAACAATTACTTTGTTGATAGACGCTTGCAGATCCCTGGGTGTAGCTTTTAGGTTCTTAGTGGCTTCGCAGAGTATCATACAGTCTGATCATTGGGTAAATTTGGTGAGATGCTCCTGGGAGGAATAGCCGGCACCCCCACTCATTCGGCATCTATGTTTCCTGGTGAATCTTCTGGCTGTTGCTGGTCTTCCATGTGGCTGATGGGTTGGGAGTGTAGAGCTGGGCTATGATGTCACTGGTTTCCACCACCACAGCCCCCCCCCTCCCTCGATCCAATCCCCGTAAAGTAGGAAGTGGGGGGGGGCAGGCCAGTGTCGGAAGAAGGGGGAAGTACCAAGGGGGACGGAGGCTCCCAAGAAGCTTTCGGCCTGCCATGATTATAACCCTTTCAAGACTGATCATCAGCATCAACAATTGTTTCTCTGAGATCATTGCAGATGTGTTTTCTCCTTGGCATGGTGTTGCCAAAACCTGAACACTCTAGACTGAGCTGCCAAAAGTTCTGCTTTTATCTCGCCCTTCCTGATGGTCAAGTAATGCAGTGCACTTTATTAGCAGAACCTTCTTCAAGTGAGCTTCTTTATTGATATTGAAGTAGTATTGCTATACTTACTTTCTCACACATGGCTTCTCCATCATGGTGGATTATACTTTGTTTAATAAATATCGACAAAGTAATATCTGTGGGTTGTCACATGAGGTTAGAGTTGTCACATTTTAGGTCTTGTTGGGGACTAGATGATTGTTATTAATGCCCTGAAGTGTAAAAACATAGATTTTAAAGTGGTTGTACTTTATTTTTCACATGACTTTATATCTGTTCTTACTTTCCCTGTATGGTGACTTCGCTTGTTCCTATTTGGAATTCTCGGATCACTGTGAACATTAAATATGTGTAACACTATCCATACTTTCACATATTTCCAAACTCTTAAAGCTGCTAATTCAAACAATGAAAAGCAAAGTGATGGAACATTTTTCCTTGCATTCCTCAGTGCTAGAGGCAAACAGCATCACTTTTACTGTCAGGCTTCATGGCAAACTCTTAGGGGGGGGATTCGATTAGCAGGTAGTTGCCACGATATGTCTCCATGGAGACACATCGACTAAATATTTTTTCTCAAGTCTCATTTTCCATCAGAGCGGTGATTTGTTACTGTATCGGCCAGCAGTGGGCATAGCCAGATGTTGAGAGATGTCCGGCAGCACCTTGTGGTTAATTCAATTCCGCCTTTTGGTTCCAATGAAGCAAATCTACTTTCAGAATGGATATCTCCCCAAAATTTACCACGTCAGTGCCACGGATGATAGTTGTGGACCTGAAAGGAGCCAGTGGTCTTCGCCATGGGTCCCCCCTCCCCATTTTGGCCCACTAGGCAACAGTCAACACAGAAGGAACCTGGTGATTAGTAAGGGGTCACCTCAAAAACAGGTACGGCCAGGGGTTTAGGTGGGCCGCACAGGTTTAAAGTTGGAATACAAGCCAAAGGTCAGGATCACAAGAAGGCTGGGATGGTCAAAAACAACCCAAACTGGTAACAAGTGACCATTACAACTAGCACAGAGCTCTCCATATCATGAAAATGCCTGTTGCTTATGAACAGGACAAGGCACTAAACGGATTTTAAAATCTGTTGCGACCCACAATGTGCAGCGACACGTTATGAATAAGATCAGGAAGGAGCCATCGGTACGTCCCTAACAGAAGAAAAAAGCCAGGGAAACTATTACCGCATACAGTCAGATGGGTAATGTCATCACAAGCTTTACGCTACAGCTAGATTGTGCAAACGTAAATCTATCCCAGTTCACAATGGACTTTAATTTGTATGTCAATGAGAAAACGATTTGATTAAAAAGAAAAATACAATGAAATATTCTGTTTCTCTTCCATCACAGAACAATAGAAACATGCCAATGCTCTTTGATTGTTCATATGTATTGTGATTTTGACCAAGTAGACCAGTCAATGTATGGCATGTGTACTTGGCAATCCAACCCTCCAGTCCTATTTGTTGTAACGGAAAAATATGACAAACAACGACCTACATCTCCGCTTCTGTGATGGTCATCAGTCAGCCCAAAAAAGACACGAGCCAATAACTGTGTTGTTATCAAATTTTTCGGCACAATTGTGGCACACTCAACTGAGTGACTGAAGGTCAACATTCAGAACTTGCCATGTGTTGGCAATGTTATACATCTGCCATAATATTGATTTGTAAGGTTTCTGAGGCACCAATCTGTTCCGATTATCTCTGTTAAGCAGGAGAATGCAAGCCAATCAATCATGTCCTGTTTCTGCACAATACCATATTATCGCCTTATTCTAGAGCAGGAGAGATCCAGTCTTTCTGCAGTGTTAAGCCCTATCTCCCAACTGTCCTGGTTTAGGAGTGGCGGCCCTGATTTGATGCCACTGTATCCCTTCCTGACAGCCTGGTGCAAAGCGAGGGTGTTTTTTTGGTTGGGGGGAAGGGGGTAGATGGTCTTCTAGCACTTCCAAACCTCTAGGCACACACCCATGGGACATGGCACACCCCAGTATGACACAGCTATGTCCTGCACGTGGCACTACCACGCTCCATGTTGGCACACCCACACTGTCCTTTTAGAAGGGCCAGGGTTGGGACAGACCCTCTCCCTTTTCCAGAGCGGCAGTGCTCCAATATCTGCATTGTTGAACATGTGCTGTCACAAAGAGACAGACCTCACATGTAGCAGAAGTACTCTTATAGGTATATTATTCAGTCAGTAACACAAAGGCGTTGGTGTATGTAAATGAAGGGTGTTTAATCGCTCTTTAAATGATCATCTCTACAATCTTTCAGATCTGAACGTCTAAAATGTTAGTGTCAGTGCAGCATTTATCTATTCCAGGTTTACAGAGATCCCACATTGCTCCTCTATATCAGTGGTAGGCAACATCTGGCTCCAGAGCTACCGGTCGTCTACCTCTGCTGACCAGGCATGCTGTGATCTGTAGTTCCACAACAGCCGGAGATCCATGAGTTGCCTATGCTTGCTCTATAGGCATCAACACTCCTTCTCCAAACCCTTAGTATTATATCTGTCCTCCCTTCTCTCTCCTCCCCCCCCCCAGATTTTCCAGTGTATCCCAGTCCTGTGTATATGTTTGACATGCAGCTCAGTCCTGCCCCGCAGATCCCTCTTTCCATGTGGGACCCACCTCCCTCCCACGCACAGCTGTGCTTCAGATCCTCTGTTCCTTCTGACAGACCCCCTGCTATCCCCATGCTGAAAATCCCTGCAAACAGGACTGACACGATTCCTCTGCACCGCTCTCTCTGTGTAGCCCTGCTGTGTCTCTCAATACCCCACCCTGGGCCACCTGCTTCACTTTCACATCCTCGTCACAGATGCTGCTCATTTCAGCCTTAAAACGTTGTAGCCAACAGTTTTATTTTCTCTTTATTGTCTACAATTCTGAATTCTGCAAAAAAATTGTTTGCGTAAGATGTGTCGCTGAACGCTGGAGTTCCTGTTTTAGATGTTACACTTCTCTGTACTATAAAACTGATACGGTTTAACGTCCTTTATGCGCAGGCTGTAGAAGCGGAGATGAAGGGGTTAATGCATACTGCAGCTTACGCCGTGCAACACATAATACATCCCAGTTATGATTGGTGGCTCCCTGCACAGCATGCACCTGGCCTGGCCCACATATAAAATGATCTCAGTGCAATTTAATCCGGGTCTTATAACTCCCAGTTGAGCCTTGTTTGTAGCACCTTGTCCTCAGCAACATAAAGTCGTGTCATCCAGTAATTGTCCTGGCTCCCAGCTGCCAGCCTGCTTCCCTCCCGCTGTGCAAATATGCAGAGACATCGCAGGCTTAGAATTCCTTATTGATTTTCAAATGGCATCCACGAAATGTGCTAAACCGTCCCCGGTGCCTCTGCGGAGGTAAACTGTCCATGCAGAACAATGGGACAGTGACACCTAGTGGTCAGATTATTGTGACAAATGACACAATGTGCAATCACACAGCAATGACTTTTGAAATGGGAATTTTTAGACACAGGAATCCTAATCTAAGTAATATTACATTGTTCACACTTCCAAATATATAAGTTCTCTTAATGTATGGAAAGGCTTACATATATGCCTGGGAAGTTACAATGTGCTACATTAAGTGGCTCATTTCATAATAATGTGGCCATTGGGGGGCACTGTTAGAGTAAGTAAAGATGGCACCCCACAACCGCCACCACCAGTATATGCAAAGACACAAGTCGAAGAATTTTAAAGGGACGGTGACTTCCAAAAATCTTTCCCCTGGATTGTATTTAGCAGAGGGTAATGTATATGCTAGACATACATACCTCCCAACTGGTCTGATTTAGGTGGGACAATTTCAGTTTGCAGGGACTGTTCCACCGACAGGACCTTTGTCCTGATTGGCGTGAATGTTGGCAGTTATGTCTTGCACACAATAGTGCATAGGGTTATACAGGATCATTTTTAGGGAAAGGGACAGCCTAGCCCCTTCAGAAGTCTCCCAGTAAACGTGGCAAACCCCACCTGACACGGTCATACCCAAACGTGACCTGACCACGTCCCAAACACGGTATGATCTTTTTGTTTGACTTCTAGCGTCTTGCGCGAGTTGTCCCTTGCGGTCCTTCGTGACACGGATGGGTTTTTATCCGAAGCTGAACTCAAAAATGAATTCTGGAGACAATTGGACGCCGAGGATTTGTATAATTCTATTTTATGGGTATAAAGTTCTAGAACGATGACGTCGCCTATGGTCCTTCCTGGGGCCATTAACTGCGAGCTCATATTTTATCGGTGCCAGAAATGTATTCGAATGACTAGCATGTCCTGTGACATAGCATGACCTGTGCAAGAAACGGATACAGAATGTATCCAGCGACTATTGCAGGGGTCAAGTTTCCAGCCATGTGTTTATGTAACAGAACCAGACGTGATACTTCTGTCAGCATAACTCACACATTTATATTTGTGGATGTTATAAATTGTTCTAATATCTGCGACAAGAGGAGGGGGGGGGGTCACGTACAGTAACTGGAGAGTGGAAAACGCGGCAAGGATCTATGGCTTCTGCACGAAGCAATGTACATCTGTTTAAAGAAACATTATACGGAAACACTGCTTACTTTTCCATGTAGAATATAGTTGCAGCATTCTTTTTGATACTGAATCCAGGCTAGACAGAAGACAGTTGCCTGCTGTTCTTAAAGAATGATTGAAGAAATCCAAGCACTGCAGTCTTGAATAAATGCATATTTTAGCCTATGGGGGAGATTCAATCAGCCGCTACCGTACGGTAAAAATATCCGCTCAGTTTTGCTCGCAGCTCTATGGGGCGAAAGCAAAAATAAGCGTATATTTCACTGAAAAAAATATGCGCAATGAGTCTCCAGGTCGTGGCTGTGTGATTTTTACAGAAATCTCCGCTGATTTTTTCCTTACATGCCATAGAGGTGCAAAGGAAAATGAGCAGAGAATTTATCGTAGTAACTGCAAAAATGCGCAGCGCGATGTTCCTCAGAACATTGCGGCTATTTGAACCCCCCCTTAGTGTTGCGATCCCAATACTAACTAATACAGTGACTGCTTCATCATGCTTTTGACCAATCAGAGCGAAGCTGCTCTGTATTGATCAGAGTTTGACAGGCAGCGATTCTGGCGGAGCAGGTTTCTTGGCGATCCTGCAGGATGAAAGAATAGAATCCTCCCCTAGATTTTAGGTGAGAAATCAATTGGTGAACGAGTGTATTGTTTTTGTAAAGAAATAACTTTTTACACGGTGTGCTTATTTTAATTTACATTTTTTTCCAGGGGCACTACAGTTTCCTATGGGCCATGAGTTCAGCCTGTTATAGCCTAGAGTTGGTAGCAGATTTTATTTTGCTGGGTATGTTGCTAAACTGAGCACTGATAGCACTTTTTTTTTAAGGGGGAAGGGTTCTTATTTTTGTTTTTTTTCTCCGACATTTAAATACCGGTGATAATGACCGGCATCTCTACCATATGATGATACGCTTTAAATGTATCTTCGTGCCCCAGATGCATATAGCGTAGATGCTGAGTCTTCATAAGATTTGTGACACTTAATGCGTTTTTTTCCGCATTTTATGACTGCATCTGTGACGTTAATTGCCGCCAACTCTACTCGAGGCCATTAACCCCAAGGATAGGAGGAATTGCCTCAGTTAAAATGAACAAATTCCCCAGAATCCTTTACCTGTTCCATACTCTTCCGTTATCCATAATTCTAGTGGTTAGTGTATCTCTCCAAGTGTTCTTATTAATATGGCATAAAAATACTCACAAATGCTGTACATTATTCTGTCATATTTCTGCAGTAGATCTTGCAGTCCCAATATTTTTAAAGACGATCAAGGAGCTCAATTAAGTCACCTAGTTCTTTGGCGCTTACCCCCACTCAGAAAACACTGTGCTGATGTTGAATGTTCGGAGATCGGAGGTTAACCATATATTGTAGATCTAAAAGGTCTATTACTAAACCTTAGACTTATCCGATAATAGTTGTTTCTCTTAAAATTCAAATCCCAGACTCAGCAACCCCCTTCCTCCCCAGTTCCTACTGATTCTGGTCCTCAAACAACTTATCTTGGTTAACCAATATTCTCCTGGGAAACAAGGTCATCACCACTTGATGTTCTCCTATCTCAGCAGGGGCGGATCTAGAAAAGTATCCTACCCGGGGCGATTTAGGGGGGGGCAATTTAGGCCCCGCCCCCTTTTTGACTTCAAGGCTGCCGGCGGCTGCACAATATATGCAGGTCCGCTCGGCAGTGACAATGTGCTGCCCGGCTGCTCCGATTGTGTTTAGAGCAGCCGGCAGCACATTGTCACTGCCGAGCGGACCTGCACATATTGTGCAGCCGCCGGCAGCAAGCCCCTGCTAGGGGGGTGATCGCCCCGATCGCCCCCCCCCCACCCTGGATCCGCCACTGTATCTCAGTACAATCTCCCAGATGGTGAACACTTCCATTGTCTACAGATCTGACACTTTACACTGTCACACTGCACTTATGCTGGGTACACCCCATGGGCTTTTTATCCAATTATCTCGACGATCTCACAATAAACAACCATTTGGTAAGATAACGCATTAGTGTCTACCATTGCGTTTTATAGTACCAAAGCACATCATCATCATCTATTTATTTATATAGCACCACTAATTCCGCAGGGGTGTACAGAAAACTCATTCACATCAGTCCCTGCCCCATTGGAGCTTACAATCTAAATTCCCCAACATGAACACACACAAACTGAAAGAGACTAAGGGAAATTTAATAGCAGTCAATTAACCTACCAGTATGTTTTTGGAGTGTGGGAGGACACCGGAGCACCCGGAGGAAACCCACGCAAACACGAGGAGAACATACAAACTCCACACAGATAAGGCCATGGTCAGGAATTGAACTCATGGCCCCAGTGCTGTGAGGCAGAAGTGCTAACCACTGAGCCATCGTGCTGCACATCATATGATTTCATTTGGTTTTATAAACTTCCTAATAATCACGATCAACGATGGAACAATGTCGGGCGAATGTGGCAGTGTGTACGCACTCAGGACCAGCAGTGTGGGCAGATATCTGTAGAGTGTTCACAGTCACCATCTTTTCAGCAGATGGTTATGAGATGAAGGTCACAGAGGAAGGTAAGTCGTGTAGGTATGTACACATGGATGCTCATCGGGACTTTCAGTCGTTGGTAAAATCGTTACAGAAATCCCATCTGTAGTAATTTTCTGTAGTTTGTACCCAGCTTTAGCTCCTCGTAAGAAGTTTCTAAAAGAAAACCTTAATATTATATTTTTTTTTACATAATTTAAGTCCTTATTATAACGGATGCTCTCTGTCATTTGTACCACCTTGCATGTTAATATATATCCTCTCCCTATCACACACAGCGAAGGCAGCCATTTTGTGCACTAAGCCAATATTCAGAACTTCGCGAATCAGTGATGGCAGAAGCTTCTAGCGAACTGATATTGCTCGTTGCCTCAAAATGGCTGCTCCCGCCGTGAGTAGGAGACGGTTTCGTTCTAATCAAATGTCACAGCAGCATTTATGTTTATTTGCAGAATGTGATTTCTCTGCAGGTTGTTTCATCCAGATCTTTGCTCCCAAAGTGTTTTTTTTTTTAGTAATGATGACAGTTCAGCCATAAATAGACCCTCACGTGAATGAACTGGTCTGTTCCTTTCCCTTTTTTAGCTACATAATTAAAGAAAATACAGGTTTTCACTATAAACTACTTCTTAAAGGGGCAAAGTCTTGAAACTTGTACTATACTTGAAAAAAAACAAACTCCTAAACGCTTTTACCGTACGTCCCTTTGCCATGACGATATTTTTCACTCTCATCGCTTCCGTAGTTGCCAGTTATCTTTACAGTAACAGTCTCTGGGTTTAAAGCTTTATTAAAGTACATTGTTGTTATTGAAATATTTTTCACTATTGACCAACTACACAGTAATACCGGGCAACTGTCCCAAATTTCTCAGGGATTCTCAGAGTGCTGTCTGTGATGTGCAGAAGGTACCATTGGCAGTGGCCAATTAGAAGCCGGCGCTGTGAGCGAAAGGAAGCATGGGCCTATGAGGAAGGATCCCAATTGTCTGGGAGGAGCTGGGGCTTGATGATACAATTTGCACACTTTGATGCGGTCAGTAGGCCCCCAATCCACCCTATCGCCCCGTCCCAGCTTGGCACCTAACCCGCATTGGAGTTATGAAATATTGGAGAGCAACGTATAATAAAAGGACCTCCTTGTATAAAATGCCCGCTGGTATGTTATTACAGATAGATGCCATTTTACTTGTTTAAATGTATTGTATTAACTTATTACTTAAATTAAGGATAATGTGCGGCTCCTTTGAAGGATATAGGACCACCCCACACGGCCCCTGAAGTGTACCAGTTGCCCATCAATGATCTAGACTTCACCGCATGTCCAGAGTATCTGGAAGTTATTTGGGTAAGCTAAAAGGATGTTGCCTTAACAGGCAAACCGAGGGGGGGTTACCTAGTGTCTGGAAACCCCCTCCCAGCTTGGGGCACTGTATGCTTGAGGTGGCTTGCCCCGTGTATATGATTGGGATAGGAATTGCCTGTGTATATGATGTGGATAGGTAGAGTTGGATTTGCAGAGAGGGGTTTCCAAGCAAAGTCTGAAATTATAGTCACTCCCCCATGCATGCTGGTCATGCCCACTTGCGGCATAGCGTGGAAACCCCTCTCTGCAAATCCTGCGTTTCCCCCTGCTTAATGGAAATGGGCTGGGCTGGGTAAAACATTTCATTGTACATGTTGCTATCCACACTTATTGAACACCCCCATTTTGGGCAGATTAGCATAATTAATTATGCACCAATTATGCACGGCATTGCTAGAAGGTTGGTACTGGGACAAATGTCCAGAGCTCAGTTTATTACTCTGTGGGCCGTCCAAGCGCGCCCTCCCAGCTGTTACCGCAAGCCCCAGCACGCTCCGACAAGTTTTAGCTAACAAGTGGCTCTCCACCTGTTGGGGAACTACAAATCTAAGAATTCACCGTCATGATCCACAGGTCTTATCCTTTACTCTAAATGAGTCACCAGCCTCTGACAAAGGTCCCTTTTTTTTTTTTTTATAGCCCTTTTTATTGCCGAAAATGTTACCCAATATCTTGTGCGAAAAGCGAATGACAATAAACACAGTTTCCCCCGGGGACCCGACAAGTTTGTGAGTGTTCCAGCAGTTTATTCACCTGTCTGGCAGCGTTGGCACCCAGTCACCGGGCTTCACACAGAATTATAAGAAAAGCAGAAGTGAGTAAAACCACAACAGTCAGACAGGAATTATCCGGAAGTCAGAGATAAGATTCTTCTGTTTAAAGGGCTGGGTTGCGTAGGTATAAACATGTTGTTGTTGTAGTAACAAGTTATCGCCTATTAATCTGCAATTATCCAGTTTTACAAGGTATGTTAGAATGAGAAAGATATGCCCTGTAAGCGAAGATTTCCAAGAGCCATTTACACACATTCCACGACCTGTTCTACTTTCTGTTCAGTTGTTTATTGTCGCTGCCGTGAGATAAGACACAGAGCTATAGATCCAAGGGCAATGGAGACAAACTTTAGATGATGATATAAATGTATTGTGCCCACATGTAAATACGAGAAACTTGTTTTGCAGGTTAAAATATATATATGAGCTTCGAGAGTAGAGCGCATATTCCTGAGCATTTCTCTCCACCATAAAGGAAAGTGCTTGTGCTTGACGGCGATAGCGATCAGGTCTTGGCCCATACGTCATCATCATCATCATTTATTTATATAGCGCCACTAATTCCGCAGCGCTGTACACAGAACGCACTCACATCAGTCCCTGCTCAAGTAGACAAAAACTTGTATAAAGCATGTGTGGACATCGAACGGGACATGGAGGAACCTGCACTTTATGGCCTCTGATCAGAGCAGCCCCCCTTCCCCCCCCCCCATTCCAGGGGATGGACAGAGGACGTCTAAGTGTAGCTACAAACTGTGAGTGAAACTTAATTTCGAGGTAGTCGCTACCTGGCACTCTAAAGTGTGGTGTCATTTAGACATTTCATTTGGCAGCTCCTCTAGTCGACGAGAACGTGGACTTTGCTTACTACCAGGAACGGCCATTGGATCTGGCGACTCTCTAAATAATAGGAGTTTTTGTCTACTTGAGCAACTATTATCCTATGATGATTATATTTATGGGCTTAGTCCGAGTTACCTTGTTGAGAGATATATGCAGGATTGCTAATTCAACATATGTGATCTTATAGTTAAGTTATGGCAATATTCCAGTGACTGATGCGTGGCGTTGAAGTTTTATATTCATTTACTAGTCCGGACCATTTTGTATGTCATTATATGGCATCTTTTGTGACTACATGTATGTGTATTTACTCTGCTCATTCGAGTTTGCATTCTCTGTTTCTGCGTCTGGGAACTTATTCTTTTGTTATATCTACTTAACTGGAGGATGGGAACCCGCTTCTAATCCACTTCTTTTAATTCCCAACAAGGCAGCATCCACTTATCTATACACGTAGGGAAGCACGGTAATCTCACTCTTTTCTTTGTTGCCATTCTAAATTCCCTAACGTACACACACACACACACACACACACACAGAGACTAAGGTCAATTTAATAGCAGCCAATTAACCTACCAGTATGTTTTTGGAGTGTGGGAGGAAATCGGAGCACCCGGAGGAAACCCACGCAAACACGGGGAGAACATACAAACTCCACACAGTTAAGGCCACGGTACCTTCTATAAGGCACCTTTCAGGCTGATATAATACCATACGGCCCAGCTTTTATCACATGCCCTCCGGGAGACGAAGTATGAGGGCAGAGGGGAGAGGGTGCGGAGAAACGCGTCTAGTTGTCACCTCTCGCTCAATATGTAGTAGAAAAATAGGAAAACTTGAATGGGGGGTGAATGGTATCCGGCAGGACTTTAAAGTGACATTTTTAATTTAATAATTAGGCCCGCTCCATTTTGTAACCCCATAGAGGCTGGTAGCGAATGCTTGGATTTGTAGTTCCCTGGAGTATCAGAATTAGTTCTGCTGTACAGGAACCAGCAGTTTATCACATGAATGTTATCCCTTTGAATACCTCACAACCGTCCCGATTTTGGTCCTGACTGCTGGAATGATTTGGAGGTGTGCCGTGCTCCCCATGGGTATTTTTAGGGCAGGGATGGGGGGTTAGTGGTAGTGTAGTTTCCCAGAAGCTCTAGACACGCCTTCAGGAGACAGAACACGCCCCCTAAGTGACATAGCCACAACCCAATATGGTCTGACCACGCCCCCTTTGTGAGGCCATAAACTGTCCAGATTTGCACAGGAATAATTTTGGCAGCGTGGTATGTCTCTGTGTTACATCGATTTAACTCTAGTTTATTTCTGGAAGCCTATAAACAATTCTAAGCAGAAATGTAAAAAAGCAAGCAATTTATCCGGATTCCTAATGAAAACAACGAGGGAAAAACCCCAAAAAGTGTATATACATAGTAGCCTAGCATGTCTATTTATTGTTACAAAATTAGAGTACAGAATAGGACATGGGACACAATTTTCCAATGGAACTACGGTATTTGCAAACCTAATATTGTACACCGCAGCATTCATCAAAGTACTTTAGTAAAAACAAAACAAATATGTGGTATTGTCACTCACCGGACTGTTAGTTCCTCTGGCTCAAGACCTAGTTCTCTCTCCACTTTGCCGGTGCCTGTCTTGCGCCACGGCCGTCCGCCACCTTGACCAGTGGTCTGCGCATGTTCCTGCTGTTAATGTATTATGCCGGAGATTTACTTCCATTTGGGCTCAGGTTAGGTCCTTCCTGAAGAAGGAAGCCTTGATATATAAATTCTTTGCCGATAAAAAAAGACGAGCAATTCCGGAATTTAAAGTTGGAGATCGTGTATGGCTTTCTACCAGGAATATCCACCTGAGAGTTCCATCCATGAAGTTTGCACCACGTTTTATTGGGCCATATAAAATTACTCAGGTGATAAATCCTGTCTGTTTCAAACTGTTATTGCCCAAGAACCTTCACATCTCCAACTCTTTCCACGCTTCATTACTCAAGCCTCTCATCATCAACCGATTTTCAGTTCCTTCATCGACACCTCGTCCAGTCCAACTTCAACAGGAGGAGGAGTTCGAGATTACTCACATCCTTGATTCAAAAATTTCCAGAGAAGTTCTTCGCTTTTTGGTCCATTGGAAAGGTTTTGGTCCGGAGGAGCGCTCTTAGATCCGTGCGGATGATCTCAATGCTCCAGTTCTTCTGAAAAAGTTTTATACCAAATATCCGGGTAAACCCGGTTCCAAGTGTTCTGTGCCCACCTTTAAAAGGGGGGGTTCTGTCACTCACCGGACTGTTAGTTCCTCTGGCTCAAGACCTAGGTCTCTCTCCACCTTGCCTGCGCCTGTCTTGAGCTGCGGCTGTCCGCCATCTTGACCAGGGGTCTGCACATGTGCAGACCTATAGGACTGATAAAACCTTGTTCCTCTCCTTATTGGATGATTAAATACTTCTCACTATTTAAGACACCTGCTGCCCTACTAACTTTGCCTGTTCTTGGTCCTCATTCCTTTGAGGTAACCAAGGAGTTCTCTATTCCTGTTCGTGGTTCCTGTTTGCTGTGGATGCCACCTTGTATATTACCTGCACCAGGACAAGTCTCTACTCCACGCCAGTGGTAATACCTGTCAGCCGCAGACCGCTCCACGCTACCTCGTATCTTACCTGCACCTGGACAAGTCTCTACTCCACGCCAGTGGTAATACCTGTCAGCCGCAGACCGCTCCACGCTACCTTGTATCTTACCTGCACCTGGACAAGTCTCTACTCCACGCCAGTGGTAATACCTGTCAGCCGCAGACCGCTCCACGCTACCTTGTATCTTACCGGCACCGGGACAAGTCTCTACTCCACGCCAGTGGTAATACCTGTTAGCCGCAGACCGCTCCACGCTACCTCATATCTTACCTGCACCAGGACAAGTCTCTACTCCATGCCAGTGGTAATACCTGTCAGCCGCAGACTGCTCCACGCTACCTCATATCTTACCTGCACCAGGACAAGTCTCTACTCCATGCCAGTGGTAATACCTGTGAGCCGCAGACCGCTCCACGCTACCTTGTAAGTTATCTATTACCGGGACTAAGTTTCAACTCTGCATCTGTGATAATATCTGCTCGTCGCTGACTTCTCTGCTACTTCGTATTATTGGCTGCTCGTATAGTCTTTTCCTACAGCTGTGAAGTATCTGTCTGTTACAGTTTATCTGCACTCTGAACTTTTCATTCCCAGTTACTACTGGTCATCATTTTCACTGTGTCATTATTACTCCTACTATTCAGAGACTATCTATCTCATGACCCCAGTGCTGTAAGGCAGAAGTGCTAACCACTGAGCCACCATGCACCATTAATATGTGTGATATTTTAGGAAAATAGACAAAAATCTAGGGCAGTATGAAGTCGATTCCCGACCATGGCCTTATCTGTGAGGAGTTTGTATGTTCTCCCCGTGGTTGCGTGGGTTTCCTCCGGGTGCTCCGGTTTCCTCCCACACCCCAAAAACATACTAGTAGGTTAATTGGCTGCTAACAAGTTGCCCTTAGTCTCTCTGTCTGTGTGTATGTTAGGGAATTTAGACTGTAAGCTCCAATGGGGCAGGGACTGATGTGAGTTCTCTGTACAGCGCTACTGAATTAGTGGCGCTATATAAATAGCAGATGATGGTCTCGGAAAACAAGTACAGAGGTGTCGGACACAACTTTCTAAATTTGCTCATAACCTGCACAGTACATAACATAATCATAATAAAAATTGTCTAGCACATTGCCCTGTGCTAGCTAATTCTTGAGGATACACTTTCTTTAAATCAGGAAAACATTGCTACAATGTGTTAAGAGTAAAGACGGGGATTCATTTCAGAGCATCAAACCACTTGCGGAATAGCCCTTCCTGATGTGTTGGAATAAAGTCTCTAGGCTATAATTGAAAAATGACACCAATTTTATCACTGATGCCAATCTATTCCCGCTCGATACATATTGTGATGTTATAAGGTTATAAATGCAGCTGATGTTTAGAGAGAAAGCCGTTCCTGTACTTTCCAGCAGTTAAAGTTAAACAGCTATGGCTCGGTGTGATGGGAATGAGCTGTGAGCTACGGACAAGGGCAAAGACTGCTGTGATGGTCTGAGATTTATGTCCTTGGTCGCTGGCTCGGTTGGGTTTTATTAGACAATGGAAATGTCCTCTGATACTGGGCAGGAATATACTTATAACTGAGCTCAGAGGTCACCCTTATCGGTGGCGATGTAAGGATAATCCATACACCGTAGAATAAATTTGATATTTCCCGTCCTATATATATTTACTTTTTACGTTTTTTTTGTATAAAGCGCATCCAGTACATATTACGCAACAATCTACAGACAATATTTAACCATTAACATCAGTCTCACTGCCCCAGTGAAGCTTACAATCTATTCCCTACCACACATGCTCACGCTTATACACATTTATAAAATATGGAGTGCATTATTCCTTTTGCATATGTGATGATATCAGAACTCACAGTGGGGATAGATTTCTTAAACTTTCTAAAAAGGAAAAGTGGAAGTGTTGCCCATAGCAACCAATCAGATTCTAGCACTAATTTTGTAGAATGTGCTAGATGAATGATTGATAGAATCTGATTAGTTGCTATGGGCAACATCTCTGTTCCTTTCTAGAGTTTTGATAAATCTACCCCCACAGTTCATACAGATATAATTTACACAAGTTTCTACCTATTGTAGCAATATTCCTTTATTACACTATTTTCTTTCAGTATTTCTATAACATCAACAATTTAGGCTTCTCTATAGTAACGGGAGTTCTTGGATTCGATGTGATATTTACGGATGGTTCTGCATTTCAAAGCGGAAGATCTTAGTAATGGAAACAAAATTATCCATTTGCTGATAAGAAGTAAAGTGATAGAGTTCACAGTAATCGTTTGGTTACACTGTTCCTCTTTGGCAGAAAATGCGTCTTGTTTCCAGTTTGTGATGAGCGAAACAGTACAGCATATGTTCATTGGAGAATGTGGGTGTTTTACATCAGCGAATCAGTTCACTAAAGGTGGCTCTGACAAACAATTCAGGACCACGTTTTCTTTTATCATTTTTAGTTTTGAACAATAATTCAAATTATTATTTGGCTCTTGATAAAACTTGGAAATACCCGGAGAAACATTGAGCTACAATTGAATTCATGCTAACCCACTTCAGATTCATGACCAGTCCGTCATTGGGGTCATCCACTTGTACCAGCTAACAGCCACTGACAATTTTGTTACAAAGGACAATGCTTCTGTGCTAAGGGCCACAAAATGGCGTAATTTACGTAAAAAACAGTCACCCCCAAAAAAATCGAGACTGTACGCCTTTATGCTGAGCTATATAGATGTAAATTTGTGTGTATGAGTAACACATGATGTTACGCTATTAAGTTGTGTATATGCCAGCCATCATCATCATCTTGATGATGAAGGGCCTGATTCATTAAGGATCTTAACTTGAGAAACTTCTTATTTCAGTCTCCTGGACAAAACCATGTTACAATGCAAGGGGTGCAAATCAGTATTCTGTTTTGCACATAAGTTAAATACTGCCTGGTTTTTCATGTAGCACACAAATATCAACTTTAAATTCCAGTGTACAAATAAGCTATCCAGTATTTGTGTGCTACATGAAAAAACAGTCAGTATTTAACTTATGTGCAAAACAGAATACTAATTTGCACTAATTGGTACTAATAGATTCAGGGGGGCCCCACCCTTTTTGTTCCCCCAATTTTGCTAGTAACACTAAAGGCATATCTGCAGCTACTCTCCCCCCCCCCCCCCCCCCCACTTCACCAGCTCCTCCAGTGCTTTGATGTCAGATTTGTTTGTGGTATCTTGTAACAATTGTTTATCTGACAATACAATGCCTGTTGATATGTTGTTACAGATAGGTGTCACTTACTTTGAATAAGTGTATTGTTAGTGAAGCTTATTGCTGAGATTAAGGGTAACGTGTGATGGTTAGGGGGTCACACTAGGCTGCCCCCAGAGTGTTTCGGGATGCCCATCTCTGCTCTAAGAGCATGTAAACGTTGTTCATTATGGACTTTCTCATTTCTTCGCAAGGGATTTAAAAGCAGGAAGAAAGAAGAGGTCCCCATAGTTTTAAGTGAGAAATAAATGGGTAAAAGTCGGGGAGACTTTAAAGGGATTCTCACGGTCTGTGTGTTTTTTTTACTGGTGCACTACAGGTCCCATTAACTCTTTATTACCTGCCACCCACCGTCCCAAGAGTGTGGGAAGAGCTTTACAGGTTCCAGCATGGTGCGATTACTGCTAGAGGGGGGGAATGGGGGGGGGGGCAGCATTTATCTTTCCCTGGATCGGATCCGGTATGGAATTCGCCCAATACTTGCCAACCTTTGCATAGTTAAATCCGAGCAGGGGGCGTGGTTGGAGGGCGGGAGTGTGTGGGCACGGGCAATCACATCATTTTGACCCTGCGCCAACGACAACACATCATTTTGTTGTGGGTGGCGGGGCCAAAATTACGCGATTCACCGCAAATTGCTTCATTATGGCAAGTAAGTTCCAGTATGCAGGATACTTGCCTGCTCTCCCGGTAGTCCGGGAGACCTACCCGGATTTCGGGAGTCTCCCGGACATTCTGGGAGAGTTGGCAAGTATGATTCGCCCCCGTGCTGCACATGCTGGGTCTGGTTGACATTATGACCCCATTCTGCGGGTTTACATTATATTGTGTTACCAGCCTAGTGCTGGTAGCTGTTTTTTCGGTGGGATCACACACTTTTCATATTACTAAGCTTGCTGCTGCCAGCCTAGGCTATGTGTGCTGGTGCTGTTAGTACCTATTGTGTCAGAGGCCATACCATTTAAAAAATATATATATATTTTTTTTAAAACACTGCAGAGGTCCATGTTGATGGCGAACTTTGCATCAGCTCTGGGGGAAAAGGAAATGAAAAGGAAAATTTTACTGACATAAAATGAATTAAAAGAGGCAGTTAAGCGTTAATGCAGGGGTGACATTAGACGTGAGACATAGACGTAAGACATACACTATTTTGTCTCTAGGGAAGTAGTTCATCCTCCCATTGATACTGCTTATCAGCTGAGGTTGCTCAGTGATAAGGTATTTACATTGTATATCTGCAGAGTGAGCTGTATGAATTACATCTGTATGGAATACAAAAATGTATTACGCACCAATCAATACAAATGTTTTCACAGCGAGATATCTCTTACTGTAAAAAGTTTGCTCAAAGTGCAGGACAGGGATTAGGATACTCTGGTAGAGATAATGAATTAGTTGTCCCATAGATTGTAAGCAGGGTTCTCTTACCTCTCTGTCTGTATGTATTACTCAGTATTGTTTTATTAATGTTTGTTCCCAATTGTAAAGCGCTACGGAATTTGCTGGCGCTATATAAATGATGATGATGATTGTCCATTCATTTAGAACTAGATTTATTGTACATAGGTGGATCAAACGTGTGACTAAATTTGCCCAGAGCAAGAGTCGGTGTGCGTTGCATGACAACAGCGGTGAACCTCGCCTCGGTTCACGCTCTCTGATTGGGCAGGGAAATCTCACAGGTTTACCAGACCCGTATGACTTCTCAACCCAAGCAGAGAGGACCGTCGGGAACCATTTATTTGCATAGGAAATTCCGTGGGCCTACCCCAATGGGGTGATTGAACAGCATTACAGAATCAACTATGACAAACCAGACTTCATGGACTCAAATTGTAGGAAACTTGGGAACAATTCCTGCTAATATAAGTAGGTTTGTAGTAAGGGAAAACTGAATAAACCAACTTCCATGATCTGGAAAGAGGTGGGAGGCCACAATACCCAAAGAGATGACATATTATTCTATAGGAAATCCATGCAGTGGCTGAACTACGATTGGTGCAGCAGATACGGTGCATTGGGGCCCATGGAGATAATGGGGCCCACAACTCTCTAGTTCCACCTGTGAATCCATGCATATCCAGTGACCTCTGTCGAGGAAAAAGATTTAAAAGCAGCTTTATGCTCTAACTCTGAAATCTCACGTGGAGTTTGCAGCGAACCTTCCATTTGAGGGTGCTCTCCAAGGTATACTGGTTAAAGGTACGTCATTATTGGACAAGAAAGCGAAAATATACCTATCTTTGTCTCCACACTCAAACATTCTTTAAGAGGCATGTAACAACTTTATCATAGCTTTCTTGATGGATAAAAAGGCCAAATCCCTTTGGCCGGGGAGATCATAGACTGGTCATCTCAACAAGTTACCAGGCACCTGCTATATAAAACCATCATCTAATCACAGCAAGCCGAATTGCCCTAGACTAAGATAAGGAGGTGAAGCAGAAGATCTCTAGAGCAGTGGTCAGGGAACAGGGGTAAATTACCTCAAATGGGGTAAAAATAAAATTCCTGGGGGTAATGCTGCCGATTCACATGCTGTCAGTTGGATTGTAGACCCCTTTAAATGTGAAATTGCTGTTGTACCAGAAGAGCCACAAGGGTTGGCAGAGGCACTCCTTGAGCTTCGATGCAATAATGAAGCACGTATTGCATTTGAAAACAAAGCAGATCTGTCATATTTTTGGATGTCAACAGCTGCAAAGACATTCAAAATTACACATGAGGAGGCAGTCAAAAAGTTGATGCCTTTTGCAACAACGTACCTTTGCCAACAAGGATTTTCCACTCTAACGAACATAAAAACAAAGCAGAGAAATCGATTGGACGCTGAAGACTGCATCCAAATTGCTCTGACGTCAAAATGCCCCAATATTGATACTCTCGTATCAAAAATGAAACAAATTAATTTCTCCAAAACCTGAAGTTTTGAAGTTGAAGCTTTCAAAGGAATTTTGAATAGATTCAATAAAATTTTGATTTCCAATAATTAATAATATGTGATTTTCTTCCTTTCAAATCAAGGGGGTAATGTCTGCGTATCTAAATATATTTGGGGGTAAAAGGTAAAAAAAAGTTCCCTGACCCCTGCTCTAGAGGCATAATGTGAAATGAATTGAGATAGTGCTACGGATGTTTGCAATGCCCAAGACATTTTGCAAAGGTCAGGACTAGGAAAAGCTGGGTCTATTCTAACTTGAGATTTGAGTGTATGTGAATAGCAGGAATATGCAACAATGTGCGGGTGATATGAACACGAGACCTGTGTGAGGTTATGTTCCTGAGCCCAATATAAAAAAAAGGGGTGACTATGGGGATGGTGAAGATCTATCTAAGGTGGCGTTAAGCATAGAATCACAGTCGCACATTCATAGAGTTGGGACAGTAGGCAAGACCGCCAATTTGGAAGTGATAAGGTGAAGCAGTTCTCCCCTAAAATGGAGGATGAGCATAAATATTTGTATAGTACCCAAGTCCTCACCTGAGATGTTGCTCTTCTAAGTCAATGACTGTGCAAATGCTCTGCAGGAGCAGAGGCGAGTCAACAGAAGACACTGGAGGCCCCGTGACAATAAATCACACTTGTGTTATCTGTTGTGTTTATTATTCTAAAAGATTTAAATTTGAGGTTTCACTCTACTCCTTCACAATGCGGTGGCTCAGTGGTTAGCACTTCTGCCTCACAGCACTGGGGTCATGAGTTCGATTCCCAACCATGGCCTTATCTGTGAGGAGTTTGTATGTTCTCTTTGCGTGGGTTTCCTCCCACAGTCAAAAAACATACTGATAGGTTAATTGGCTGCTATCAAATTGACCCTAGTCTGTGTGTGTGTGTATGTTAGGGAATTTAGACCGTAAGCTTCAATGAGGGAGGGACTGATGTGAGTGAGTTCTCTGTACAACACTGCGGAATTAATAAATGATGATGATGAAATAGTACTAACCTGGTAGTGTATTTTCTAAGACAATTGATTTTAGTCTAATAACTCTAGCACCATACTGTTTAGTACAGTTAACCCTAGTATTTTAGTATCTCTTGTAACATATTCTATAACTCAGTTACTCTTAGTATACTAACACCTCCAACATTAAACTCTTCCATACAATCAAAGTCATTATATTAATGTTTCTAACAACTTGTTGTACAGCTTAGAGAACAAAAGATTTGAGGGTGAAAGCTTCTCTCCCTTTTATGTCTGAATAGTTTATCTTAAGTTGATTTGTATTAGATTGGTCACTGAAGGTAGGCCGGGACTTGTAAATGCATCGCTGTATATACAATATACTGGGTTGCTTTAAGTACTTGTCTGTCCTGGAAACAATCTACAAATCCGATTAGTCGGTAATTGGGATGAGGAAAACAATGAATCCCGCTACTCGGAAGGCTCCTCTAAAGCCCTTGGGGACATCGTCAGACTCCTTGGAGTGGGATCTCGATAGTTATGTTGACACGACGTCTCGGCTGCTGCCTAACTGACACTAACTTTCCTTAAATTCATTAATAAAAAGAAATAGCTTTCCCTGTCACAGTTCATTGATCTCACTTTCATGAAGAGTATTATCATATTGTATCCTACTGTATTGTGCAGATTATTTAAACCTTACTGACCAGTCTCTCTTTAAACCGTTGAACCTTTATAGTGGTATTAAATACGAGGAACACCTCGGGATAAGAATATAAAGTAGAGACTCTGAGCCTGATTCATCTCCGGACATAAGTCTATTTGCGTGGTGTACCTTGCGTGTAAACGCTCTGCGCATGTGTCATAAGACTCGCCCCAATGAACGCAATTGCATGCAATTCATGTTTGTACGCAAATGACGTGACAGCCTGTGATTCGAAGGATGGGAAGGGGTGAATGAACGTAGTCAATGTACAGTAAGAGCGTGCCAAGGTAGCGCTAATGCAGAAACGGCTGATTCAAGTTCTGACTTTCTCTTAAGTGCGTGATTTTTAGCCGTATCATTTGCGCCAGCTATAGGTCAGGTGTTACTGCTGACTGATAGTGATGGCTACACATATGCACCAACATACATCTCCTCTCTTGTCTCAAAATATCTCCCAACTCAGCAACTCCGTTCTGCACAAGATCTGCGTCTTTCATCCACCCTCATTACATCCTCCCATTCCCGGTTACAGGACTTTTTTCGGGCTGCACCCTCTATGGAATTCTCTCCTTCACACACTAAGACTCTCCTCTGGTCTACAAACTTTCAAACGTTCTCTGGAAACCTGCCTCTTCAGACAAGCTTATAATATTCCTCAACCACCCTCTTAACCTCACTACCTTACCCTATTACCACCCGTTACACAATTTCACACAAGACAACTACCCCCTGACCAACATTGTTGTGTGCCAGGATCATTTAGCCTATGAGTCACTTTTACCTTTGCAGCCTGGCTGGGCCTAAATTCAAAATGTAGCCTTAGCCTCATGTGTCAAACTCCCATTGTCCCATAGATTGTAAGCTTGCGAGCAGGGCCTTCTCAACTCTTTGTCTGTTTTACCCAGTTTGTTTATTAGTTTACTATGTTTGTCCCCAATTGTAAAGTGCTATGGAATATGTTGGCGCTATATAAATAAATGATGATGATGATGATGATGATGCATGACACTCAAACGCAGAGAACATGTTTGCAAGAACTAAAAACTAAAAAAAAAAAAAACATTTTACATACATTGCAAATTAAGAACATCCTGATATATTTATTACATATAAAAATTTTAAACATTTATATTTTTTAAGCACATTTTTATGAACGATTATAGTATTAAGAGTTGTTAATTTATTTTATAACATACTGTACGTATAGCCAGAGAGTACTTATACCCAGATTAAAATAGAAACATGTCTTGCCATCCGCTTGTATTTCAATATGGGCGTATATGTCTGCAAGTTACGTGTGTTATTTAATACGCAAATTGCGTACACATTGCGTTCAAAGATTATATCGGGCCCTCTGTGATGAAGAGAAAACTGGTTATACATGTCATAATGATTGACACGTGCCCCCCCCCCCCCCCCTCCCATACACACATGTTTAGAGCAGGCCCCCATCACAATGCGAGACCAGCCAATCAGCAGTAAGCACCTGACCCATGGACAGCTACAATAGAACAAACAGCAAGAGAGAGGGAGGGTGGTATAACTATAAAGTGCGATCTGAAGAAGTAAGAAACAAATAGAGAATTGAGGAGAGAGTAGGAAATTTAGAAATAAGGAATGATGAGCAGTGGGAGAGAACAGTTATTAGAGAAAGGATAAGAAGTTGAAAAAGGGGTGTGGATCAGTTAGAGACAAAAGGAGAACCAACATGAGGAAACTATGTAGTTAGTCAGAGATTTAGCTAATCAGACAGTAGTTAGTCAATTCAGGCCATCTAGAACAATGGACGAGCGAGAGTAACAAAAGACAGCAATTGTTACATAAGAAATAATAGGATAGACGCTCCCCTGACAGATGGAACTAAAGAAAGAGAAACTGAAAATTACAGGGAGTGCAACAAGTAAGATACTTAGAAAAAGTAGATACACTTATTGCAAGATAGAAAGAAAAGATAGTAACGCAAGAGGGAGAGAGTAAAAATAAACATTAAATCTACACAACAAAAGGAAAAAAAATAACAGAAACTGATTAACACAAAGGAAAAAAAATAACAGAAACTGATTAACAGAGATCAAATAAAAAAAATTATTTCTATTAAACCTTACAGATAAAAAGAGCTATAGGAAAGTGAGTGATTCATGAAGAGAGAATTAATACATCAGTAGGTGAGAAGAACCGATGAGAGAGTCACAGTGGAATAACAAATCATAGTCATGACCGAAGTGTAATCAGAGACAATGAAGTAACAGACAGAGTACGATAGAAAGGAGAAAATTTGTGATAAATGAGAGAAAAGTGGGTAATAGAGAGTGAAGGGCGGATAGACCAAGGGGGCAGTAGCAGACGGCCTCCAGGGCCACCGGAAGGTCTTCAACCGCCTCCGGAAGGTCTTCAACCGCCACCGAGTGTCCACCAAAGAACCAACAGTCAGCTACGACTCTACTGCACTATTTCCACAAGGACCAGGAGGATACCAACTAACAACATATAATGTTAATTCTGGATACGATGACGGAGAACAGTGGTTCCACCAACTAACTCAAAACTACATCTACAAAGGTCATAATCACTACACATTAGTCCATGTGTATCACTTAAGAGCATTGCTGTCTATAGACATAGAGGGGCCTAGTTATGAATGCTAAAACCAGGCGGAAACGGCTGTTTCCACATGGTTTAGGCAAATATTAGTATTATAGCTCTTTATCATTACCTTAGAGCAGGAGATATCATAGATTAGACAACATACCGCAGTCCCCATTATTCTCAGTGGGGACTGCAGTCTGGTCCTATTAACCCTGTGCCAAGCTCGAGCACAGCAGTGTCCAAGTCAAGCTTTGGGCATCTCAAAGTTTTTCAGTCATATCACTTGGTGACAGCTGTGTATACAGCTAGGACATGTGTTTGCAATCAGCATCAACTGTAAAAATGTATTTTATGTACAGTAGACAAAAAATTTTTTTTTGGGGGGATATAATAAAAATGTTTTGGCATTAATTGCTATATTATTAACAGGTGACAATCATTGAATAGTAGTTTTTTTTATCAGTGTGTTCTTTTGTGACTTTATATTCCACATATGTATTGGACGTATCCTACAGTGTATTGTCTGTTAGAGCAGAGCGGACCTAGACCCGCATTCATCACCAGATGTATCTTCATATCTGCTCCTTGTTGAAGACAGACGTGCGTATACCTGATATTCGGTTGTTTTATGTTCCTTGATGAATGAGGCCCGCGCTCTCCAGACATATCTTCATATTCGCTCCTTGTTGACTACGATCATGCTTCTGCCCAATGTACGATTGTTTTACATTCCTTGACTCTCCAGACGTATCTTCATATTCGCTCCTTTTTGAATACGGACGTGAGTCTACCTTGATGAAGGAGGCCCGCATTGTCCGGATACTTCAGCCCAGGACCACAAGAGCACACACATGCCCGTGTCTGAGAAGTGGTGCACAAATACACCAATCAATCTCCTGACCGTTCAGGAGGAAATATTTTACTATAAAAAGGGCTTTGGTCCACTCAGGAGCTGCCATCGCTCTGACATTAATAGTTCCCTATTTATTTAATAGTGACCATTATATGCTAATAAGTATACGTGGGACCAGCTCAATCACACAGTTTATTAAAGTCTGAATTGGAAGAAAAATGGAATAACCTGAGCTAAAGTATTTCAACTACTGTCACCCAAACATACATATTTACCAAAACACAGTCTTTGCCTACCCAACAGAAATTATGGGGGGTCAACTGGCCCCCCTGGTTCCTACAGCCCTGCATGAAAACCCAATCCATTTAGACAGGAGTAGAACAGGCAAGATGGTAAATCTCATCGCATGATCCAATTGCCCAGTGGTGCACACTGATGCATGTATTGACTTCATTGGTCAAATAGACGTAGTTCCATGTAGACACATCGGATCTGGTAGGTCAACCTCATCAGTTACCCCCTGGATCTGATGTGACCACAGCTGGGCTAATTTTGTTGCGTTGGAACCAAGTACATTTGAGCGTGGTACTAAAGCGTCTTACGCAAAATTTGTCGCACTGCACATGCGCACAACTTGTACCAGTATTTGCCGCCACGCGTATCTGACACTTGCGACCCCTTGTACTTTGAGAAGTGGGTTGGGAGTGTCCATGGTGTAAGCGGAGCACCGTTACGGTGTAGACATGTTTCTCTACTCCAATTCAGCATCTTTTATGTCCAACTTTAAATCACATTCAATGTGTGTAGCCAAATCTGATACGTGTCTGATAATTCTGCAATTGGGCCAAAGAAACAGTTCTGACCATCTATGGGCTGCTGAAAAGTTACAATAAAGATGTCCCTGACTTATATAACCCAGACAGGCAGTGAAAGGGTGATAGACAACGCTGGACACAGTTTTGATGATGTTTTTTATTTAATATGCCACCAGGGAGTATGTTCACCTATCGCAGAAGGAGAAAGTATCTCGCAGACCCTGAAATAAATATCCTGTAGAGGCTGCCTGTTGTCTCTTCCTATGCGTTTATCATTTCAGATTGCAGGAGCTTCACAATGCCCTGTGGGCTGCTGAATTCAAACACATTCCTGGCTCCTCACACACAATTACACTCATTACACATCGCTGTCTGAGGTTGTCAGAGATGTGCTGCTTTTCATGGTCACCACTGACAGTGTAGGAGGCTAAATATCACACAGCAGACACTGCAGGTCCCTGTAACCCGTAGCGTAATAACGCCAGGTGTATACACCGCTCTGTGGTACAGAAACCCTTTTTTAAGGGGCCTATTTATCAATCTGCGGAGATATTCATCTGTCCGGGAGATACTGGCCGGGGAGCGGTAAGGGTTAGTTTACCGATTGGCCTGGCCGGTCTCATACTTGTGATGGAGCCGGCTTTCTGTTTCACTAATAATAAATGAAAAAATGTTTTAAAAAAAGAATGATAAAAAATATAAAGGAAAAAAAAACGTAAAAACCTGTTAACGAACAGGTTATAAAGAAACATAAACAATGAATATAGCATTTTTGTTGGCGGTTTTCATCTGTTATTGGCATCTTGGCAATAACCAGTAGATTCGTCGGCAGTGTATTTACCGGCAGAAACCCTCTGAAGGGTGATTTCCTATTGCCGACGAAAACACACGTTTCGCTGATATTTCATTGGCCCTTTAATGTCAAACAAAAGTAACATACAGTAAATATGTTGGTCCAAAACAAAACCGCCTCTTGTAAAATTCACAAATACCGTACCAGCAATTAACAATTTATCTCTGCATTACAGAATATTCTATAATCAGCTGTCTCCGGGTTAGGAAGATTCCTGCTGGGTGGTTGATGACACCTGGGGTGTAGGGTCACCACCTGTCCAGTTGTCACCCAGAGAGTTCAGTTTTCAAGTGCTCTGTCAACATTTCATGCATATGCTCAGGCTGGGTTTGCATCTTGGCGCGATGAACCCGGCTCCATTTCTCTATCATAATCTGCCAGCACCTGAGATATAGCGAGTTTAGGGGTTAGGTGAGAAGAGGCACGAATTACCTGGGCAGTTCTGCCAGAAGATTTCAGACACAGCAACTACTGACCGTGCGAGTGTGTGACGATGACTGAACCATTCAGAACTGGATTAAGGCTTTGGTGGGCCTTATGGTCTAAAATTAAGAGCATAGGGCCATCCTACAGGAAGATAGTTAGTTACTAACTCGATTTTGAGTCACAGGGTTTTAAATATACTACACTATCATAGGCAAACCGAGGGGCGGGGGGTTTCCCAGTGCCTGGAGAAATATCTCTGTGCATGATCATAAACATACTTTACACCGATGAAAGCAATTGCATCCAATACACGTCTGAACGCAAATTACACTTACCATTGCCTACGACTTGAAGGGCAGAAAGGGGCAGGGCAGGGGCGGACGAGCAGAGGCCATGTATAGTGAGTGCCAATGCAGATGTGGCCAATTCAAGTTCCTGGGTTTCTCTAAAGTACGATTTTTTTAGCCGTATCATTTTCACAGATAGAAGGCAAAACCTCAGAAAAAAAAGGTATATGAGGTGAAGGGCTCAACCTATGGGATAGGGTCGGGGGAGTCCGGACTGAGGGCAGGGGGTAGAGATAAAGGTGGTGGAATTTGTCATCTTTGTAGTGTAAATGATGGGTTATCTTCTCCATCCGGGCAGTGAACCAAATATAGGACTTCAGAGCACAAAGGCGGAGGAGGGGGTCTCTCTGTTTCCACATTTTGGCATCGAGAGGCCAATTTTGCAGAATAGTTATCAGCATCTGGAAGCAGATAGCAGAGGAAAGGTCAACATGCTCATTTTTTAAACACAAGTGTGTGTCACCTTAGGAGTTTACAGAGATAGGGAGATCCGGAGCATCGCGCTGCGCACGTTCTAACGCCATGCTTGGAGTTTTTATTTCATAAGATTACATATGTCCATGCCTAATGTACACTTGTTAACCAATTTACGAGGGCACCTCTCTTGATGTTCCTGGCATAGGCAAACCAAAGGGGGTTTCCTAGTGCCTGGAAACCCCCCACCAAGCCTGGGGCACTGTATAATTGAGGTGGCTGGACCCTGCCCCCGCTTCACATGGCTCTGCTTGAAAAGGGAGAGCTGCGTGCATCTGACAGTAGTGTGTGCAGCATTGCCCATGTATATTATGGGGATAGGAAGAGTTGGAGAGTAGCCAAGCACTGTCTAAAATTATAGCCACGCCACATGCATGCTGGTCACGCCCACTGGTGGTGTGGTGTGGAAACCCCCCTCTTCAAATCCTACGTTTGCCCCTGACTATTAGGCGCCTTGGTGCTGATTCATTGAGGAACGTAAATGCCGATATGTGCCGTATTCTGTGTAAAATCGCTCTACGCATGGCCAGAACTGGACCATATACCAAAAAATTATTTTATGTACAGTAATCATTCACAACATCCTAAAAAATGTATTTTGTGGGGGGCGGGGAATGAAAACAAAATTTAATATTTTTATTAATGTTTTGTCATTAATGACTACGGGCTTGATTCATTAAGGAACTTATTCAAGAATTTGAGTAAGTTTTCTTTCTTAATTTTTCTGGACAAATCCATGTTACAATACAAGAGGTGCAAATAAGTTTATTATTTTGCACATAAGTTAAATACTGGCTGTTTTTTCATGTAGCACACAAATATCAACTTTAAATTTCAGTGTACAAATAAGCTATCAAGTATTTGTGCGCTACATGAAAAAACAGATGACATTGATGTATTTTTTTTTCCGTGCATTCTTTTGAGACTATATATTCCACATGTATTGGACGTATCCTGCAATGTATTGTGACTCTTGGAGCAGAGTGGACCTAGACCCGTATTCAAGAAGAGACGTATCTTTAAATCCGCGCCTAGTTGAATAAAGACATGCGTATGCACGATTTGCGCGCATTTTTAAAAAAAGGCAATTTATGTTCATTTTTCGTGCCTTATTATATTAGGCCCTTTGTGTCTTTTTCTTCTTTTTCTTGTATATGGCCGATAACAGAAGGATATGTTTATAACCTCATGCTAAGTACAGCACAATAAATATGTTCTTTTTCCCTACTTCACACATGAAGAAGTTATTCGTCTTCCCGCTGGACGTTACTAAGCACAACGAATGAAGAACATCCATTTCCCCCTAACACAGCACACTAATATAAACCTTATGTGCCACAAAGCTGCACCTGTCCAGTTTTGGCTTTAATAAACCCCACTGGTGTGTTTTGGGCAAAATGCCTCCATTGTCCCCCATAGCCAAAGCATTAACTCGTGTCTTAACCACTTCATGGCTGGGGGTAGTTTGCACCATTATGACCATAACAATTTCTAGCGTTTTTGTGCGGTCCTTGCTTCACTGGGAACATTTTTGTATTACTAAGTCTTACTGAGTAAATTTTATGTTGTTTCATTCATTAGAATACAACAAAATCTTTATATTTGATCAGCACTTAATTGGGAAAATCAGGCAACAGCCTAAAAAATGCATCGTGAGTTCTTGTCATACATACTTTTAAACATTGAGCACCCCTCAAAACACACCCACTCACATACCATACTTGTCTACTGTCCCGTAAGGTCTCCCGAGACTCCTGAATTTCGGGGAGTCTCCTGGACTCCCGGAAAAAGTGGGTGGAGATGGAATTGATAATGCAAGTTGTATCATCCTAGCCCCGCCTCCGCTGCATGATGCCATGATGCACCCCCCCTCCTCCTGGACACCTTGTTGGCTTTAAATGTTGGCATCCATGACCTCACATATATATTTAAAGGGGAGACCTTGGACTTTGGGAATTGCCCTATTTTCAGCTCGTATAGATTAAATACAACCTGCATATAGTTAGTTAGTGATTGACAATGGGGGTCTGGGTTCACAGGGGGTTGTGACACTTTTATAAGACATCTCTCCAATTCCCCCATCTCACCCCCATTTAGGTAACCGCCATATAGTTGGAGTATAGGAGTTCCTCTTCTGATTCAGTCGCATTGACAGCATTGAGATTGAAGGGAAGCATCCTCTTTATGATCTAACAAGCACTGGCAATTATTACATGTATGTTTGTTTTCATTTTAGCAGCTCATCTATAAACAAACAAAATGCAAGTTTGATTGTTAAAAAACTATTCCACGTTCCCTATTTTTGTTTTTATAAAGGTTTAGTAAACATATAATCATATAATCACCATTCTCCACAGAGAGCCACATTTACCTATATTATAGTCCCTTCCAAACTAGCGGAAACTGAAATCTTAGAACTGAATTCTTATAACCTTTGAACAAAACATTTTCACAGATATGCTGATTGGTTGTTGTGCTAACCAATCAGACACCTGCTATCATTGGATAACTGCACTAGACAGATAAAAGCTAATGGCTGATTGGTTTCAGTGGTTAACTGCAAAGTTTGCACCTAAATGTTAATAAATAAGCCCTAAAGTGTTTTAAACCAACTAAATGTCTCTATACTTTTTTAAATAGCAAAACAATGAAATCTTAATTATCCAAACTGTACCTTTCAATCTAGCCATTGAGATAATGATCACACAATCATATTTCTGTAGGCTTATGCACAGTCACAGTGACCATGCCATTTGGGTTGAGCACTAGGCAACATAAGTGGTCAGATTGGTCGGGATCCGGCTGTTTGGAACTTTGGGCTATGTGGCTTATAGGGCCTGTTTGTAAGATTGGAAGATGATCGGAAACACAAGCTGACAGTGGCCATCTGCCATCATCTTCGAAACGCATTTACCGATATGTCCTATAAAAATACGACCATTTCCATTCAGATTATAGTCGAGCATCGACATAATTTTCACACCACATATACTACATCTCCAACCTTGTCAAGAAATACTCACCTGCTACATTCTGTAGATGACCTTCGCCTCTCCTTATCACTTGTCACCATCTCACAGTCCCTCCTTCAGGACTTTGCACGCACTGCTCCCCACATTTGGAACTCCCAGCCCCGCCCATAAAGACTCGCCCTCAAACTTGTCCCTTACTTATCTGTATTTTGTATGGTCTATTTTTGGTTGATTGTGCAGCTCTGAACATTCTGTGACACCATATAAATAAAATAAGATGATGATGATGATAGTGGAATAACAATTGTAACTGGTGGTGAGGAAAGTGGGTGTGACAGAATTGTTATCAGTCGCCAATATCAACACAACCATTGGTGACTGGAATTTCTGTGCAGCTACAGGTGGTGGGTATGGTTGGATGGAGGATAGACAGTGGGATCTGAAGACAGATAAATGAGTCTTTTGTAGAAATTTTAAGACAGTCAGCTGCTCCAACCATGACTGTCTTTCACTCTTTATGAACCTCTTTCCTCTTCTGGTTCTCACGAAGGCTAACTCTTTTGTGCTGCATGGGCAGTATTGTGGTAATCCGCCAGGTCAGAGGATCTCTGAGCCCAATATATTTGGTCGTCATCATGACCACTATTGGACACATAGCCAGGACACTTGTTCCCCATGTTCGCAGAAGTTATGGCATTGACTGCTGCCACCAAGGAGGCTGTGGAGATCACCAACAGCAAGAACTGTTGAATTCACTTGGTCCAGCCTCTGAACTATGATGGTGTCCAGTAGATCCAAACAGTATGACGACTCCTCAGCACCCTCTTGTAATTTCCAACTGCCTCATATATGTTTAACTTTTAGTAAGTAGATGATTATGAGGGAGGTAGACCACAGAACATGTACAGAGCCACCAGCTCTAACTCATAGTCATGTGTCTATATGATAAACACAGGTCTGAGTAAATAGCTCCATCAGACTGAGGCCTACGTGACGCCAGCTACAATTGTCATGGTTTATCATTGCATAACTGGTGATGTCACAACTGTACAGGGCTTGTGGACATGAGTCATAATTCTTATCTAGAATATTTAAACCAAATTCTAAATATCTATCTTTGTTATTGACTTTTTGAGGAAAAACAATCAATGATGTGAATAAGGAGTTTTGAGATATATATGTCAAATGGCAAAAAAAGGAGTTTGGAAAAGGATAGTAGGACTAAAAATAGCACAACTGAAGGCTAACTGGGTATATGTCTTACACAGGACCTGTTGCCATGTCCTAAGGGGTTACAGGAAGAGATGGGGTTACAGGAAGACAGGGTTACAGGAAGAGGGGACAGTGTGCAGAGCTCCATTCTACTGGCTACTAGTACATAAAGCCGAGTGATATATCATAAGTAGCAAAGTATAGTCCTACTTGCTGATCTTGTTGGACCTTCTCTCCCCATGAGATGCAGAGGGGAAGTAAGGGTGGAGGATCTAGGTGACGCAATGCATCCAGCCCCACACACCGGTCACAGGCTTCTTCTGCTGTACATAGCTATGTTTTGCATCAGTGGTGGGAGGGCTGTGAGGATGCAAATCATGTCAAAATGCCACCGTCCCCATCTACTTCTCCAAGTGTCCAGGAGAATAGGAGGACTTCTTCAGGAGCCAGGAAAGAATCCCAGAGATGTGGGTATTCTGGAAGAGTAAGCAGGAAGGAGAATAATGTGTGAGCCATATCTGTAGTCAAATAAACTATGCTGATATATATCCAATGCCAACCATAGAAAATTGAATTAATGTGCAGAGACACTTCTGGTGCCAACTATAAAAAAAAAATCATCAATATCTGTTCCCAAAAAAGACTGCTGAGCCATCCCTGGTGCCAATTATTGTACATAGCTGGAACTTAACTGATTACTGTCTGCAAATAATAGGCGGATAGTTTTTATCTTCTTCAATCTTTGCTGTGCGGTATGAGGAAGCCTGCCCCGGAGAGAGCATAACGCAATATATAACGAGTATAAGCAGCAGGTTGTATAAGGCACTCTAACCTATATTGATTTCAGTATGTTGTCTTACACAAGGGCAGAGCCATTAAAATGTTAGCGCCTGGGGTGAGAAAGAAAGCTGTTACCCTCCTAGTCCTCAATTTTAACCAAATTAACCTAAACTGTTCATGAACTGCGCCCCCCTTTAGCGTTGTGCCCTGGGCGGTCGCCCCCTATCGCACAGCCCTGGTTATGGCCCTGTACAAAGGATAAAGATGGTAGATATACTTTCGGGCTCTCCCTCTGTACAGACTACAAGCACACTTAGGGAGCTGTGTCTACTTCCTCTTTACCTGGTCTATGTCATGGTCATGCACCCAAACATGGCATACTGTGCTGCAACAATTTCACACATATGCCTTGAGCAACACGCCCCATCTACTATATCATGAAGGAGGTATCATGCATAAATAAGAGTGACAGGATGTCTTTGGGAGGAGATAAGGGGATTATAGACCAAAAAGAATAGCGGTCTACTGAATGGTGAGCTCCACAAGAAGTCTTAGTATAACCTTTAAAAGGCTCATAGTAAGCATAATATTATATAATGTCTAAAAATTGCTGTTATACAAACCTAAGGGGGAAAAGATTTGGATGCCTTTAAACAACCAATGAAGTTAGACAACTCCTGTAACTATAAAATACCTCTGGTCTGATGCTGAATTGGCTGCAAACTACAAAGGAGGTGGGGACATTGCGGAATAAGGTGCGGAAAAAAGAAAATATAAATATAAAGTATAATTGACATTTATTTGTAAAAAGCTGGAGAGCAGTCCATAAAGAATAGAGACTACAGATGCTGGAAAATGTCTGGTTCAAAATTTCAGTTTTCAACGGTTTAAAAGTCTCAATTGTTATTGAAGCCCGATACGAACCATGGGTCAAACCTTTGCTGTTCAAGATTCACTGTTGATGTTAAAATTAGTGTTTTCAACTGTATTTAAAAAAAATAAATAAATAAATTTAGTTAATATTTTAATTAATAAAAGAGTATTTATTTTTAAAAAAAATTGATTTGGATTGTGAACAGTACTGTGTTTAAACAGGCCCTAACTAAAAACTATTCAACGTTCTATTTTTCGTTTTAATTTGAAAAAATTAATATGCATATTTGAGTTTTGGAACCAATCCGTCGACCAGTTTGACAATCTCACCCCCGCCTCCCCCAAATCACGTCAGCATCCCAATAATTGTCTGCCTAATCTCGTCCCCAACCCCTGTTGATTCCATGTGCTGTGATGGTATACTGTACACATTAGGTCCTGTACCCTATAACTGGACACAATTATCCCTATTCCTGAGAGAACTTGTTGTTACATTTAAGAGCAAATATCTGGAGTTGTCATAAAGATGTGAAATGAAATATGGAAACAGTCATGTAAAAGTGTATTGTTTTCCTATTTTACATAGTTTTCCTATGTAATGTCCTTTCTATTTATTCTGATGTGGTTTTCAAAACATTGAAGTAACAAAAAATTGAATAGCATTATTATATAGTAATTTTTTTAGTAATAGGTCCTGTCAAGCTGCAGGAATTAAAAAATCAACTAGTTTTGGGTGGGACATAGGACATCAGCCATGATGTTCCTACAGGTTTGAATAATGTAAAGATGGAAACCACCATAAAAGACAAAATCAGATTAATTTCACCATGCCCCGGGCCTGCGAGAGGCATCACATATTGTAGGTACCAACAGCCTAGGGAACGACATGACAGCAGCTCTCAAAGCGAGAGAGGGAATTCTGAGTGTCTGGCGGATATCACTTTGAATACAATTAAAACGCTTTACGGGAACTCTGATGGGGAAGAGGGTGGAATGAAGCTTCTCAAGCCTATAGTTTTACAATCTGACACCCTGCTGACTAAAAGCTGTCATGATGATCTAAATAAAAGTGGATTTAATGTGCTGAATATGTGGAGAGCCTTGAGAGAAGTTCCTTTATTTGTCTACGTCAGTGTCTTGGGATGTGGTACAGACTTCCCTAGATATATGGGGGTTAGGATTGGATATTTGGCAATGAGTACAAGAGCTGGTGTGCATCATAGCATAAGTGTATGTGTCTTGGCTCCTAAACGTGTTACGGTTGGTTGTTCAACCTCAATCGGCCTCCCAGCCTTGCCTCCCAGACTTTAAGGACAAGTCATGCCCATACAATTTTTTTTCTACATGTCATGCAGGTAAGAGAGGTCAGATCTCCTCTACCATGGACACATTATAAAGGTCAGACCAACTGGTGGTCAATAGGCCAGTTGGCACTTGTCTAGGCTTCAGAGGCCTGTAGGGTTCTTGAGAAAATACAGAACAGCTAACAGGTGTTTGTTTATACTGTAGGCTTACCACCCCAACATTGAACGAAACGTAACATATGCCCAAGCAATGAAGAAAGGACCAATCAGCGCCAGCAGAGCAATCACACACAGCCAATCACAAATTGTTTCTCTAGAGCCGGAGGGTGTCATAATCATAATTCACTATTTGCACCTTCCCCTGATTGCCCACAAATAATAGGGTTTTCTCAGGCATACATGCGTCTTTCTCACGGTCTGCCTTAGTCCACAATTGTGCGAGCACGACTCTACATTAGAGCGCTCCTGCCCGGCCTCTCCAAGAGCACGTGGAAAATGGCAATTTTTATGTGCAAAACAGGTGCACAAATAACTACAATCATAGGACAGGTGCTGAACGGATTTAAGCAACATGAAAGAGAAGATGAAATGATCTTCACTTAGAGCTAAAATGAATAGCTTATTAAAAGTAGTGACTTAATAAACTGGTGTAAATAAGTCTACCTGTGAACTCTGGGCCCTCGTTGCTAATAAAAACGTTCAATCAATAAATTAAATCCAGTGATGAGCACACTGCAGTGATCGAGATCTTTATACATCTTGAATCTTGTAATATGCAGACTGTGGTGAAGTGATGGGATATGACATTGGTTCCATTCTGAAGAAAGCACACTGCTGTCTGCCGGCAAATACACAGGATTCTAGTCTACGTGTTTCGCAAGGAGCCCCTGTTGCTGGTGTTAATGAATACAATATGGCGCGGTCAGGATCCCCGGACTCCATATGAGACGGAACAGAGTTCTAAGGCCAGACATCAAATCTTTTTTTTTTTTTAAAGAAAAGAAGTCAGGTGCTGAAATATGTCAAAGATCCGGCAAAGTTTTGAGATTAGATCATAGCATGTGACCAGACCATGCTGTATTCATTAACGCCAGCAACAGGCTCATCTTTTGAAACTCTCAGATCGGCATCAGGTGTTCCTGCCTGAAGACTGAACCGTCGCAGTGTGTTTCCAAATCTGTGCCTTGCTCCAGCTTCATATACTAAATTGCAGGTGGACACCTACACCAATCAGCCACAATATTAAAACCACTGACAAATGAAGTGAATAACATTGGCATTCATGTGGATGTTACTTTGACACGTACCACCTATATAAACATTGCTGCAGACCAACTACACCCCTTTCACGTTATTCCCTGATGTCAGTGGCCTCTTTCAGCAGGATAATGCGCCCTGCCACACTGCAAAAATTAGAATGGTTTGAGGAAGAGGACAAAGCGTTTAAGGTGTTGACTTGGCCTCCAAATCCCTAGATCTCAATCCGATCGAACATCTGTAGGATGTGCTGGAAAAACAAGTCCGAGCCATGGAGGCCCCACCTCGCAGCATACAGAACTTTAAGCATCTGCTGCTAACGTCTTGGTGCTGCAAATGAAACCTATTCAACCGTATCTGCAACTACGTCTCATTCTCAATCAGACCCACTGTGCAATTTTTGTACCATAGGGAGGGGAGAACATGCATTCCCACACTATGGCCCTAAATCCTCAAGGACCACAGTGTGGGAAAAACTAAACATACATTGGGCATATGCACTTCCATATTCAGCTAGGAGTGGATCTGAAGAAACGTCTGTTGAGTGGTCTAGGTGCGCTCTGCTCTAACAGACAATACACTGCAGGATACGTCCAATACATATGTGGAATATACAGTTACAGAAAAAAAAAATATTCAATGATTGTCACTAGATAATAATATTAATAATATAGTCATTAATGAAAAAACATTAAAACCAGAACAAAAATGTTTCTACCGTTAAATGCTTTTATCAGGATGTTTTTAATTTCTACTGGGGATGCACAGTGGCCTAGTGGTTAGCACTTCTGCCTCACAGCACTGGGGTCATTAGTTCGATTCCCAACCATGGCCTTATCTGTGTGGAGTTTGTATGTTCTCCCCATGTTTGCGTGGGTTTCCTCCAGGTGCTCCGGTTTCCTCCCACACTCCAAAAACATACTGGTAGGTTAATTGGCTGCTATTAAATTGCCCTTAGTCTCTCTCTGTCTGTGTGTGTGTGTGTGTGTTAGGGAATTCAGACTGTAAGCTCCAATGGGGCAGGGACTGATGTGAATGAGTTCATGTTTGCAGTTGCCCCTGATTACAGACACATGTTCTAGCTGCATACATGGCCGCCATAGCTAGTAATCGGACTTAAATAGACCTGTACCTGGTGCAAATAATACGACAGAGAAACACGTAACTTAGAGATGCCCAAACCTTGAATTTGGCACGCCCTTACTGTACATTGACTATGTGCATACGCCCCTTATCCTCCACCCTCCGCCAATGAAATCGTAGGCTGTAGTAAGGGTTCTCTGAGATTTGAGATGAAATGGACGTTGCTGCGCTTACTGGTGTATGGTCCAGATCTGGACATACATGGTGCGTTTTTACACAAAGTACGCCACGTATCGGCATTTACGTTCCTTAATTATTCAGGCTCTGTGTATATACTGGGTGTTGGAAACATGGTATTTAGCGCTGCTAACCTTCACATGTGTATTTGACTTCCTTTGATTTCAAGGAAAATAATGTAACATACTTCTGATTCCAGTGCAGACATGCTTATGACTGTAATCAAAGCACAAACATAGTTTTGCCGTGCCAGTAAGTAATGCATCACTATCACAAAGTATGTAGTCAGACAAGGTGACGGATCTTATCTGTAAAGTATAATGTTTGCAATACACAATAATCTTTCTGCTGAACTACAGCACAGCTCTGGTGCCAGAAAGCCCCCACACTGTCAGCAGAACGTTGGGGACTGGGTCCGCAAATAGCAAAGCAGCTGTACAACGGATTGTACACAGGTGATAAAGTGATTTATGATGGCTGAGGCTGCATGTCAACCAGAGGGGGCTGGGGTCTCCCTGTACGATCCGATCTCTTACCCTGATGACAGAGAGACAACCTGCTGCTCTGCAGGCGTTGTGGAAGTACAAGTCTCAAGGCATGCTGGGAGGTGTAGTTCCACAATAGCTGGAGAGCCATAGGATGCCTAACTCTATGCTGTTTAGAAAACCACCTTTCAGATTAATTGAGATTGATATAAATAAAAAGTCGTTACAATACATTAATTTAACGTAGAGAAAGTCATAAATATTACATTCATAGAGATGAGAAATAAGAGAAGTAGTTCTAATACACGCTGGACATTTGCAATTTTCCCTAGATAATTATAACTGCAGCCATGATCTCTGTGTATTTCATATGTGTTCAGATTTACATAGTTTATCTAGTATCCCAACACGGGGCAGACACATCATCATCATGATCCACAACATTACATGGAGCAGACACACCATCATGATCCACAACATTACATGGGGAAGACACATCATCATGATCGACAACATTACATGGGGCAGACACATCATCATGATCCACAACATTACAAGGAGCAGACACATCGTCATCATGATCCACAACATTACACGGGACAGACACATCATCATGATCCACAACATTACATGGAGCAGACACATCATCATGATCCACAACATTACAAGGAGCAGACACATCGTCATCATGATCCACAACATTACATGGAGCAGACACATCATCATGATCCACAACATTACATGGGGCAGACACATCATCATGATCCACAACATTACACGGAGCAGACACATTATCATCATGATCCACAACATTACATGGAGCAGACACATCGTCATCATGATCCACAACATTACATGGAGCAGACACATCATCATGATCCACAACAGAACGCGGGGCAGACACATCATCATCATGATCCACAACATTACATGGAGCAGACACATCGTCATGATCCTCAACATTACACGGAGCAGACACATTGTCATGATCCTCAACATTACACGGAGCAGACACATCATCATGATCCACAACATTACACGGAGCAGACACACCATCATGATCCACAACATTACATGGAGTAGACACACCATCATGATCCACAACATTACATGGAGCAGACACATCATCATGATCCACAACATTACATGGAGCAGACACACCATCATGATCCACAACATTACATGGAGCAGACACATCATCATGATCCTCAACATTACAAGGAGCAGACACATTGTCATGATCCTCAACATTACACGGAGCAGACACATCGTCATCATGATCCACAACATTACATGGAGCAGACACATCCTCATGATCCACAACATTACATGGAGCAGACACATCATCATGATCCACAACATTACATGGAGCAGACACATCGTCATGATCCTCAACATTACAAGGAGCAGACACATCGTCATGATCCTCAACATTACAAGGAGCAGACACATTGTCATGATCCTCAACATTACACGGAGCAGACACATCGTCATCATGATCCACAACATTACATGGAGCAGACACATCATCATGATCCACAACATTACATGGAGCAGACACATCATCATGATCCACAACATTACATGGAGCAGACACATCGTCATGATCCTCAACATTACACGGAGCAGACACATCATCATGTTCCTCAACATTACAAGGAGCAGACACATCATCATGATCCTCAACATTACAAGGAGCAGACACATTGTCATGATCCTCAACATTACACGGAGCAGACACATTGTCATGATCCACAACATTACAAGGAGCAGACACATTGTCATGATCCTCAACATTACACGGAGCAGACACATTGTCATGATCCACAACATTACATGGAGCAGACACATCATCATGATCCACAACATTACATGGAGCAGACACATCGTCATGATCCTCAACATTACATGGAGCAGACACATTGTCATGATCCACAACATTACACGGAGCAGACACATTGTCATGATCATCAACATTACATGGAGCAGACACATTGTCATGATCCACAACATTACACGGAGCAGACACATCATCATGATCCACAACATTACACGGAGCAGACACATCATCATGATCCACAACATTACACGGAGCAGACACATCATCATGATCCACAACATTACACGAAGCAGACACATCATCATGATCCACAACATTACATGGGGCAGACACATCATCATGATTCACAACATTACACGGAGCAGACACATCATCATGATCCACAACATTACATGGGGCAGACACACCATCATGATCGACAACATTACATGGAGCAGACACATCGTCATGATCCTCAACATTACAAGGAGCAGACACATCGTCATGATCCTCAACATTGCAAGGAGCAGACACATCGTCATGATCCTCAACATTACACGGAGCAGACACATCATCATGATCCACAACATTACACGGAGCAGACACATCATCATGATCCACAACATTACATGGGGCAGACACATCATCATGATCCACAACATTACACGGAGCAGACACATCATCATGATCCACAACATTACATGGGGCAGACACACCATCATGATCGACAACATTACACGGAGCAGACACATCATCATGATCCACAACATTACAAGGAGCAGACACATCGTCATGATCCTCAACATTACACGGAGCAGACACATTGTCATGATCCACAACATTACATGGAGCAGACACATCATCATGATCCACAACATTACATGGAGCAGACACATCGTCATGATCCTCAACATTACACGGAGCAGACACATTGTCATGATCCACAACATTACACGGAGCAGACACATTGTCATGATCATCAACATTACATGGAGCAGACACATTGTCATGATCCACAACATTACACGGAGCAGACACATCATCATGATCCACAACATTACACGGAGCAGACACATCATCATGATCCACAACATTACACGGAGCAGACACATCATCATGATCCACAACATTACACGAAGCAGACACATCATCATGATCCACAACATTACATGGGGCAGACACATCATCATGATCCACAACATTACATGGGGCAGACACACCATCATGATCGACAACATTACATGGAGCAGACACATCGTCATGATCCTCAACATTACAAGGAGCAGACACATCGTCATGATCCTCAACATTGCAAGGAGCAGACACATCGTCATGATCCTCAATATTACAAGGAGCAGACACATCATCATGATCCACAACATTACACGGAGCAGACACATCATCATGATCCACAACATTACATGGGGCAGACACATCATCATGATCCACAACATTACACGGAGCAGACACATCATCATGATCCACAACATTACATGGGGCAGACACACCATCATGATCGACAACATTACACGGAGCAGACACATCGTCATGATCCTCAACATTACAAGGAGCAGACACATCGTCATGATCCTCAACATTACAAGGAGCAGACACATCGTCATGATCCTCAACATTACACGGAGCAGACACATCATCATGATCCACAACATTACAAGGAGCAGACACATCGTCATGATCCACAACATTACACGGAGCAGACACATCATCATGATCCACAACATTACATGGGGCAGACACACCATCATGATCGACAACATTACACGGAGCAGACACATCGTCATGATCCTCAACATTACAAGGAGCAGACACATCGTCATGATCCTCAACATTACAAGGAGCAGACACATCGTCATGATCCTCAACATTACACGGAGCAGACACATCATCATGATCCACAACATTACAAGGAGCAGACACATCGTCATGATCCTCAACATTACACGGAGCAGACACATCATCATGATCCACAACATTACAAAGAGCAGACACATCATCATGATCCACAACATTACACGGAGCAGACACATCATCATGATCCACAACATTACAAGGAGCAGACACATCGTCATGATCCACAACATTACACGGAGCAGACACATCATCATGATCCACAACATTACATGGGGCAGACACACCATCATGATCGACAACATTACACGGAGCAGACACATCGTCATGATCCTCAACATTACAAGGAGCAGACACATCGTCATGATCCTCAACATTACAAGGAGCAGACACATCGTCATGATCCTCAACATTACACGGAGCAGACACATCATCATGATCCACAACATTACAAGGAGCAGACACATCGTCATGATCCTCAACATTACACGGAGCAGACACATCATCATGATCCACAACATTACAAAGAGCAGACACATCATCATGATCCACAACATTACACGGAGCAGACACATCATCATGATCCACAACATTACAAGGAGCAGACACATCGTCATGATCCACAACATTACACGGAGCAGACACATCATCATGATCCACAACATTACAAGGAGCAGACACATCATCATCATGATCCACAACATTACATGGGGCAGACACACCATCATGATCGACAACATTACACGGAGCAGACACATCGTCATGATCCTCAACATTACAAGGAGCAGACACATCGTCATGATCCTCAACATTACAAGGAGCAGACACATCGTCATGATCCTCAACATTACACGGAGCAGACACATCATCATGATCCACAACATTACAAGGAGCAGACACATCGTCATGATCCTCAACATTACACGGAGCAGACACATCATCATGATCCACAACATTACAAAGAGCAGACACATCATCATGATCCACAACATTACACGGAGCAGACACATCATCATGATCCACAACATTACAAGGAGCAGACACATCGTCATGATCCACAACATTACACGGAGCAGACACATCATCATGATCCACAACATTACAAGGAGCAGACACATCATCATCATGATCCACAACATTACATGGGGCAGACACACCATCATGATCGACAACATTACACGGAGCAGACACATCGTCATGATCCTCAACATTACAAGGAGCAGACACATCGTCATGATCCTCAACATTACAAGGAGCAGACACATCGTCATGATCCTCAACATTACACGGAGCAGACACATCATCATGATCCACAACATTACAAGGAGCAGACACATCGTCATGATCCTCAACATTACACGGAGCAGACACATCATCATGATCCACAACATTACAAGGAGCAGACACATCATCATGATCCACAACATTACATGGGGCAGACACACCATCATGATCCACAACATTACACGGAGCAGACACATCATCATGATCCACAACATTACATGGAGCAGACACATCATCATCATGATCCACAACATTACACGGAGCAGACACATCATCATCATGATCCACAACATTACATGGAGCAGACACATCGTTATCATGATCCACAACATTACATGGAGCAGAAACATCATCATCATGATCCGCAACATTACACGGATCAGACACATGATCGTTTTGATCCACAACATTAGGGAGACATGTCTGATGTGGAATCTTTTAATATATCAACATGACCTATTCAACGATATGCAAAGTACGCTGCTCTAAATTTTCGTTTCCCTATTGCAGTAATTTGCTCTTAATTAAAGATAAATAAAAAAACACCATTCTCCTGATTTAATTAATGTAGCACAGGTGACTGTAAGAGTGAATTTCTTATTAAATGTGTACAACTTGGGAATTTCTTTTACCCAACGGCTTTCAATTGCCATTCCACACATTTTATTAAATGCACTAGTTTAAAGCCCTTCAAAATGACGGAAATGTTTTGAATATTCATGCTGTCTTTTCATTAAGTGCTCAATAACAAGGACAGACCTTATTGCACCCAATGTGACTTGTGGCAGCATTGATTGAATAGTTTGTCAGGTGGCTGATCAGCCGCAAAATGCTAAGTGTGGCAAATTCACAAATACAGTTCATGGGACCACAGTTATGAGCATTAATATGCATTTCACCAAAGTCACCAACATCAAGAATGGCGCAGCATTTTGTCCGCTGACTTTGTAGGCGTTGACGTAATATTAAATGTGTCCTGTTCGCTCTACGATTATTTTCTCTGTGACGAGCAATTTACTGAGGAGTCAGATTTACATGGTGATGACGATCACGTTCACGTTCTCTTTGGTCATCAGTCATAGTTTGTTGTCGGTCTTTATCCCGCTCTGTCCTTCGTGTTTTTGCTGCTTCTTGCTTTGCAGTTACTCCCACAGCAGACGTTTGCCTTTTAGGTGGCATCACAGTTACACTTTGTTGCTTAAATTACTTAGTATATGCTTATTAATTTAACACTAAGTGCAAAAAAACTGAACAGATAGAAAATCGAGTCAATTTGGAATAGCAGAGGTCATTATAAATGGTAACTGCCACCCAAAAAACTAAATAAACCAAACCAATAAAAGCCCAAGTAATGAGTAAAATCTAGTCAGTAGGAATAGTCAAGTACACAAAAGAGTCATTTGCAAACATTTTACCAAATTTGTTTGTGTGTTTTGTGCTTGTATTTATAAAGGTGAGGAGCATCGTTAGCCTTTAATATATATATAGATTGTTTTATATTCTCTCTACCTTCTATGTTCTTCAGCCATGAATTTATATGAACACGTAGGTAAGATGTCAGAACACTGAAACATTAACATACTCCTCACCCAACTGTCCTGATTTTGGCAGGATTGTGCCGATTCTAGGGAACAGTCCCATCATCCGAGCACCGGATCGTTGGATCGTTGGGACCTCTACGTTCATGAGCAACGCTTTACCCAGGGCAAGTATAACTTTGCATTTTTTCATATTGTAATGAAATCCACTGACACCAATGTTTCTAGTTGTGGGTGTAGTTGTCCTTTAAGGGAATTACATCAATGCTCAGTACAATGCTATATGTGCTATTGTTATATGAGTGTTCTAGGCTGTGTGGGATGAGATCTAAGCGCATCAGTTTTTCCTTTCACGTACTCACTTTAGAAACGTGGTCCATTGCCAAGAAAAAAAGATAGACCTAGTTTCCTTTTAATGCACCTTTTAGTTCATTCAAAAGACGGACAGTCTTGAGCCATGTAAAAGGCCCAGTAGAGTGTCATAGAGCCTTTATATTAACTCAATATGCTCTAAAATAACTATAAATCGGTCTGTACTAGCATAGTTCACATTATATTAACGCCATTAACATAGCTCAAAATGTTTTGAGCAAAAAGTATTAATTGTGCTAATTACAATTATCATTTCTTCTCTCAACTTACCTGTCCCTCATCTCTTGTTTTCTATAACTTTCCCTTTAGATTGTAAGCTTTATGAGCAAAGGTTCTCATTCCAGTTGTCTTATGTTTGTTTATAAATTAAAATCATATATTTGCTGTCACACTCTGACTGTTATACTTTATCTGTACAGCGCTCCGTCTAGGGGAAGGGAGGGGCGAGTATTTGAGTTGGATTTGTTGTTACAATTTAAAGGGCAAAATATCCATGCGCAGGAATAGAATGGTGCCACCTAGTGGAGAGATTATCATGACGCATTACACAACCATCAAACTCCTTCCTCACCCTTAATTCAGTCTGACGTGGGTGGACAGGAGTGAACAGGATGATGTGAATCATAAGATGTTTTTTATGTAAATGTAATGATGTAATGTTTTATGCTAAAAAAAAAAAGACTTGTTTAATGCCATACGGAGGTGAGACAGAGATTGTGGTCCCCAGTAATTCTCAGTGTCACTGCTGTACAGGACTGATGGAACCTTACAGTAGGACTAAGCACCTCTGTTCCTCTGGGCAGTATTTAACTTGATCTCTGATTAATCACTAGTGTGGAACTCAGTTGCTGGCTACAATACAGAGGATGTAACTGGCATCTGCTACACGGGGGTCCAGTCCATGTGCCATCTGCTGTACCATGATTCCAGCTGCTCTCCTACCTTGTGCCATTATATAATGCTTTCAATGACATTTGATGTCCTATAATGTTCAGTATATAATGACCTGTGAAGGAGGTGGTATGAAGACCGATTGTATAAGTCACATTAGGGGAATAACGTTCTATGGAAAAAATTCTTGGAGCTGTCTAGAAAACTTCACAACTCTCTCTGCTCTTTGCGGGCCTGATTCATGTTCGGAAATTAAGTCTCTTTGTGCGCCGTATCTTGCGAGAAATAACTCTGCGCATTATCAGACACATTATCACCCCCCTAAATCGCCCCCGGTAAATTTATTTTCTGGATCCGCCCCTGGTCCACATGTTCATTTTTTAAACACGAGTGTGTGTCACCTTGGGAGTGTGCAGAGATGGGGGGGATCCGGTGCATCGCGCTGCGGACGTTCTAAAGCCACGCTCGGAGTTTTAACTTCATAAGATTACATATGTCCATGCCTAATGTACACTTGTTAACCAATTTACAAGGGCACCTCTCTTGATGTTCCTGACATAGGCAAACCGAAGGGGGGTTTCCTAGTGCCTGGAAACCCCCTCCAAGCCTGGGGCACTGTATAATTGAGGTTGCTGGACCCTGCCCCCGCTTCACATGGCTCTGCTTGAAAAGGGAGAGCTGCGTGCATCTGACAGTAGTGTGTGCAGCATTGCCCATGTATATTATGGGGATAGGAAGAGTTGGAGAGTAGCCAAGCACTGTCTAAAATTATAGCTACGCCCCATGCATGCTGGTCACGCCCACTGGTGGTGTGGTGTGGAAACCCCCCTCTTCAAATCCTACGTTTGCCCCTGACTATTAGGCGCCTTGGTGCTGATTCATTGAGGAACGTAAATGCCGATATGTGCCGTATTCTGTGTAAAATCGCTCTACGCATGGCCAGAACTGGACCATATATCAAAAATTTATTTTATGTACAGTAATCATTCACAACATCCTAAAAAATGTATTTTGTGGGGGGCGGGGAATGAAAACAAAATTTAATATTTTTATTAATGTTTTGTCATTAATACAGCAAGTCATACAAAATACAAATCATACACAAAAACAGAACAAGTACATACAAGATCGATGACGTGAGACAGAATAGACAGGGCCTTGCTCGTGGGAGCTTACAATCTGGTGATTCTCAGACAATAGGCGAGGCAGATATAGGGGGGGGGGGGTGAGAGGGAGAGTATCTCGTGACGAGGTCAGAAATATATGAGGGAAGGCTTTGAAGATGAGCATGGGTAGTTAAGTTAGTTAAGTAAATCCCCATTCTCCCATTCAAATATGTTAAAAATATATTAATATTTGTTTTCTGTAAAAAAAAAAAATATTTATTGCAGTAATAAATTATTTTTTTCCAGCTTCCCTATCCATTGTAGGCCAGACTGTTACAAGTACCAAAAGTCACCGAAACATATTTGCCGGTGCTGTTATGGTGGTATATGCATCGGATACTGCAACGTTAAGATAGTGGTAAATCATGGAGATTTAACGCTGCATCAATAAAAAATGACAATGTTCACCATGACAACCATTTTGATGATAAATTGAGCCTAACATAGTGAAAGGAAGTATCATTCAGCAAAATTATATTCATGTCTCTGTTCTATTGTTATTTTAGAGATTTGAATATAAAATAAATTATAGCAGGTGCATTGCAGATAAGTACTGGGATCTTTCCCCAATAAAGTTGATGATGTATAAACTTTTAGGGGTATATTTACTAAACTGCGGGTTTGAAAAAGTGGAGATGTTGCCTATAACAACCAATCAGATTCTAGTTATCATTTATTTAGTACATTCTACACAATGACAGCTAGAATCTGATTGGTTGCTATAGGCAACATCTCCACTTTTTCAAACCCACAGTTTAGTAAATATACCCTCTAAAAGTTTATACATCAACATTTACTCTCTTGTTAGGAAAAAAAATTGATCGCTCGTATGGTGCTTTTTCACCCATAAATGAGAAAAAAATTGTGTAAATTATGTCAATTAAATTGCGAGAAATTAAAAATAATTATGTCTCCCAGGCGAATTGCCTTCGGCTATTTGAATCACCTCCCCCCTTGTTGCCTAATTTGCATATTGCAGCAATTTTTAGACAGCTAATTTCCCCAAAATAGCATTAGCCTGTAATAGCTGGACAACATCCCCACTTTGTTACACAATTTTAAACTTCAAATCAAGCAAAACTTGACTTTCATTTAATGGTCTGTTGTTTTTCTTCTTTTTGAAACAATCAACATTTTTGGACACAAATCCTAAAATAAAAAACAAAGAAAGAAACTACAATTTGAGAACAAAATCAGATTTTTGGAGGTAAAAGAGTACATGGGAATGGTACTGACATATTTTTACCAAATTTGGCAGATTTCTGGACGGGTTTTTCAGACAACACATCTGTTTCATTTGCAGTTATGCACGTTGGATCGTTTTCAAGATTTGCGTATTATAATTCACCTTTCAGCACGCACTGAACATTTCTTTTTACGAAACAAACTCTAAAATGTAATGTGTTGCTAGAACAATATATGTTTCTATCGCTTTACCGTGAAATTGATGGATTTCTGGAATTATCTTTTTTTTAATTGTCAATATTTAGTACTTTGTTCTCTGGCTGCAGCTGTTGTGTGTCCCTGTTTTCCCAAGACACAATATTTGGTTCTAAAAATCCTTTTAAATGCAGCTTTGAAAAATGTAACATTGGTCACTTATTTACCAATATTTTAAAATAAAAAAACGTATTTGTTTCGCTACTTGTTTTCTTAACATTATCTCAGGATGATGTACCAAAATGCTTAAAAAAATTATTAATTTATTATTTTTTTATTAGTAGGGATCTATTTGAAATGAATAGGGCAATTGCCCCTCTCCCCCCAGATATTATATTTTGTTTTCTAGGGGGACAAAATAAGACAAACAGTAGATATAATCATACCAATGTTTTTTATCTCCCCTCTGGGGAGGGCATGAGCCATGCAAATTGAGTCATTAAGTCCCACCCCTGCTGCTCTTTGCTACATAATTCAGCAGGGGCGGGGCAGGATGATGCAATTCACTGTGAATTACATTATTAAGCCATGCCCCCACCCACTTCATTAAGGAAGCTGACAGAACGCGGGAGTTTGCACTGTCCTCTTGGGAGAACTCTTAGTAATTCAGGAGTCTAGTAGGCAACTATGGATATAATAAAAAATATATGTTTTATCTACTGTTTTATTTTTTATGTAGAAAAGTTTTTTTTTTTTGTAAATAACAAGTCTAACTGAATAATAGCCTAACACATTGTACACCCATTATTTGCTCTCTCTTGGAAACAAGTAAGAGGACGGACAGAGCGCAGCAATTTCCAGTCTCTCGTGATTCCTAAGCAGCGATACAAAGTCACTGGTTCCAGTTAAGACCAGAATGTCACAACAAAACACAGTCCGGCCGGCGACTAACCTTGAATGAGTGACCGTCACGAATTAAAGTCAAGAGCAGAAGAACCAGTGTGATCTCCGATTCTTGCATTCCTGGCTGCTGTGTGACTTTATTTTTAAACTGAGGCTAAAGACATAAAAAAAAAAAAGGAACTGGAGAATAGAGATAAGGGAAATGTTTCAGAACTGTTCCATGGAATATTCTCTTCATTCCACATTTGGCTGCAGAATTTCACACGTTACTCCGGCGGAATTTGACCTTAAGTATTCAGCATTGGAATTACTACTGTCATTTGTGTTCTGCACGGAATCCCCAGTTCTAACCCAACCAGGCCACACAGCAGGAAGGATACACAGCCATGGTCCCAGCTCCATTTACAGGATGTACTTTCCCTGATATATGAATATACTAATACTGTGCAAATATCCATCTCACCTCTGTAAAATAAAAGTCCAGGTAAGTCTCTGGACTACCGGGAGAGCAGGATATTCTCCCGCATCCTGCACAAGTCCTAGTGATTCGTGGGGAAATTCTATCATTTAGTCCCGACCAGGGCCATCTTAACAACATTATGGGCCCCCGGGCAAAGCAGTGCACCAGGGCCCCTACATATATATATATATATATATATATATATATATATATATATATATATATAGATATAGATGTATAGAGATACAGATATAGATATATAGAGATAGATAGATCTACTTGCTCAGTGACCCTTGAAGGTTTTTTTGCAGGTTTTTTTCTTTTGCAGGATTATTTATTCTAATTAGGAGCCCTGCCTATGGGGCCCCCTTGCCCGTGGAGCCTCCGGGCACCTGCCCATCGTGCCCAATGGAAAAGATGGCCCTGGTCCCGACCCTACATTCCATCCACAAACTTATATGCGGGTCTCCTCCAGGTGGTCCGGATTCTTCCTACTGTCCAAAAACATACTGATAGGTTTAATGACGTCTGAGAAAATGTACGTGTGTGTGTATTTAGATTGTAAGCTCCAATGTGCCAATGACTGATGTGAATGACACATATACTTTGTACAGTGCTTAATATTATGATTGGTGCTATATAAACCATACTTGCCAACTGTGGCAAGATTGCCTCCGGGAGATCGGAGGCCAGGTGGGCGTGTGTTTGGCCCCAAACCTAAGTTGTCATAACACATTCTGGCCTATTACAGCAGGGGGCGGGGCCACAATGATGCGCGTATCACGTCATCAGCTCCGCCCCCACCACGCAGCTTAATTTAACAAATGGCTGAGAACCGGGAGGTTGCTCTGGTCTCCTGAGAGTCCAGGAGGACTCCCAGAAATTCTGGACTAACCCGGACATTCCCGGAGAGTTGGCAACGATGATATAAATAAATAAACAATAATAAATAATTAAACTTCGCTCTACTGAGCAGTATTTAAGAAGATCATGAACTGTCAACAAAGTAAAGAGAAACAACAGGGAATAAGGATGAAGAAAGTTGTAAAATGATACATGGAATTCAAAACAAATGCAGACATGAAAGCAATTGTTCATAGTGATCAGGATGACAGATAAGACACAAGATGGAAGTAACAGAATTAATTTATAAGTAACAGGTGCTGCAGGAGGAGGGGGGGGAGGTAATCTAGAAAAGAAACACACACAATCCCCGGCACACTGCTGTCAGCCACTGAGTAATTTAAACAGCCTCCTATTTATAAATAAAATGCAGAAGTCTTAGTTATACAAATTTAAAATATACGGTAAGTCGTCCATCTCTGCTGATGGGATGGTCCTAACTCTAAGCAGTGAGAGTACCCACAGTGGGTCATATATTCACATGTTTTACATCGAGAGCAAACTGACCAGGAGGTACCACGAAGCCTCCAATAAGCTGGAACTATAAGGACTCATGTCAGACATGGAAGTCAGTGATTCGGTTTATAAGTAACAACAGCTGTCTGTAGGGGAAGGGTTATTTAGAATAGAAACGCCCAATATTTCCAGCATAAATATCCGTGACACCAGCACTGACAGCCAAGAGGGGAGAGCACGGTAAGCGAGAATGAACTGCTTGGGTATGTTGTTTCTACCAAATCAGCTTGTAGAACTACAGGTACCAGCATGGCACCCAGGGCATGCTGTAATGTATCAGGAAACAAATGCTGTAAAATAAAAACACTGACAATGGGAAAGAAGATTTTAATTATATAAACAAATCCACACACACCCTCTTTTTCCTTTTCTGTCTTCCAGCAGTTATTGCAATGGTAAAAAAAAAACCCCTATAGATCGCACACACTGTTCCATTAGCATAGGCAAACTAAGGGGGTGGGGTTTCTTAGTGCCTGGAAACCCCCCCCCCAAGCCTGGGGCACTGTATAATTGAGGTGGCTGGACCCTGCTCCCGCTTTACATGGCTCTGCTCGAAAAGAGAGGGTGGCGTGCACCTAACAGTAGTGCACGCAGCATTGCCCATGTATATTATGGGGATAGGAAGAGTTGGAAAGCAGCCAAGCACTGTCTAATATTATAGCCACGCCCCCATGCATGCTGGTCACGCCCACTGGTGGTGTGGTGTGGAAACCCCCCTCTGCAAATCCTGTGTTTGCCCCTGATTAGAAACATCCTGGCTAGTCACTTATTAACCAATACAGAACGGTTTCATTCTGTTTGGTCAGAACATGAGAAAGCCGCTCTGATTGGGGATTTAACCGCTACTAACTGACCAACCAACCTGAGCTGCTCTAGGGATTCAGCCCTGTACTGAGCATGCTGGGTCTGTGTGGCCCACGATTCGGGTTTCCCTGTTACACTGTTACCAGCTGCTGGTAGTGGCGTTTATAGGGGAAGGCACCCAAAACTGTTTATTTCACCTTTATTGCCATAGTATGAGCACTGGAGCTGGTAATACTTGTAGAGAGGGATGGATTCATTCAAATGCTTTTTTCAAAACTGCAAATAAATACAGTATAAAGAAAGCGAGTTTGTGTCAAATCCCAGGACGACGAAAAGAAACGCAAAGTTAAATAAAGATTAAAATTGTGTGAAGGTGGAAAACTTCTAATGCGAAAGAAAAATAGATGGGTAAAAGAGCAGATTAATGTATACTGGGGGATATAGGACGTGTTTTAACAGATTGTGTTTTGTGCTGCTCTTTAACACCATATAACACTCTTGTATGCACCGTTATTCTATGTAAAGCCTTGTACACCAGTCACTCATTCTGCCCCAGGGTCATGGAAGTTCAGTCACAGTTCATCCTGTCCCTCAGCAAGTATTTAACTCTGACAGGAGGAGCTCATTGACTTTATTAACCATGAGTCCAGAGCAAAACCAAATTGATACTGATTAGCAATGTGCTAATGAGTTAAGTCTTTGAAAGAGATCTAAAACCCTCAGCTTATTGTATAAATTGTTTTAATTAACAAGGATGGGGATGCAAATGAGTCACCACCTTCTATGAAGGGGTTCAAATGGTGGTTGTGTGTAGGGGCGGGTGTGTGTGTGTTTGTAAACAGTGTGTGTGGGGTTGTGTTTCTAGCACTGTGCCTTGGTGCACTACAGGTGACAGCGGCCCTAGTTCCAGCATGCCCCTGCAGCTATTGGTATGCTGGCACTTGTAGTACTACAAGCACCAGCGAACCCAACCAATTTAAGTCAGCTTGCTGGGACCAATCATCATCATCATCATTTATTTATATAGCGCCACTGATTCCGCAGCGCTATACAGAGAACTCACTAACATCAGTCCCTGCCCCATTAGAGCTTACAGTCTAAATTCCCTAACACACACACACACAGACACAGACGGGTCAATTTTGATAGCAGCCAATTAACCTACCAGTATGTTTTTGGAGTGTGGGAGGAAACCTGGACGAAACCCACACAAACACAGGGAGAACATACAAACTCCACGCAGATAAGGCCATGGTCGGGAATCAAACTCATGACCCCAGTGCTGTGAGGCAGAAGTGCTAACCACTGAGCCACCGTGCTGCCCCAATATGCTTATATCTAACTTTTACTTATCTCACTGCCTCACACCCACCAGGCTGGTTTTTCCCAGGGGGTGTTCTGCTTTTTTTTGTGTGCCAGGTCTGGGTCCCCCAGGGAACACAGCTCTGTGCTGAACAGCAGAGGGCTGGTTGTCACTATGACAGGGGGGAACTTTCAATTATGTATTTATTTAACACAAAAACACACACACATTGACCACATCACACTGATGGTGATGAGGACGGTCGTCTCTCCCACATGATGCGCTTAGAGCTTCTATGCGCAATTTGTGTACTATGCAGCCTGTAATAACTATCATTGCTGAGACATAACTCCTGGGGAGAAGGTCAGGTGACAGACGTGAGAGTAGACCAGCATGCTGGGAGTACCAGTGTCAGTTGTGCTGAGGAGGTCATGTGATGCAGAAGTCAGCTGCTTCGGGCAATAGGATTGAGTTCAGCCTTATTCCATACCTCCCAATGGTCCCATTTTGGAGGCCATTCATGGACAGAAAAATGGGCAGGGTTATCATGAAAATGGGTGAAGTTTTGCCAAATTTTGTCCATTTATGTGCGGAATGTCCCGTTTTTGGGACTCTAAGGGGTATTTTTTACTAAGCTGCGGATGGAGATGTTGCCTATAGCAACCAATCAGATTCTAGCTGCCATTTTGTAGAATGCACTAAATAAATGATAACTAGAATCTGATTGGTTGTTATAAGCAACATCTCTACTTTTTCAAACCCGCAGTTTAGTAAATACACCCCTAAATGTTGGGAGGTATGTTATATATGTCTTATGACAGGGTTTCCCAAACCCAGTCCTCAGGGCTCCCCTACAGTGCAGGTTTTCTGGATCACATGTGACATAAATAGGACCACCTGTGGATCTGTTACAATGTGTCAGTCAGTAATGAATACACCTGAGCTCCAGCAAGGAGATATGGAAAACCTGCACTGTTGGGGAGGACTGTGTTTGGGAAACCCTGTCTTATGACCTGCTGCACTTCACCTCTGGGCCGCGGGTGAAACTCAGTGGGGTATAAAGCACTGAAGAGCTGTGGTCGAGGGGGCATAAACCAAATAAAAGTAACAGCAGGACATGAATCAGGACGGAGCTGTGAGCTGCAGGTGAGGGTTCAGCAGACCACCTGTTGTCCACCACTAGTCTACATGATGACTGAACCAACTGTGTGTAGGTGACAGGCCCACTTTAACCCCTTCGCTGCTTAGTCATCTCTCACCCCTGTGCTGGGCACATTTGGGCTCATTACATATTTATATAAATCATGATCAGGAAGCAATAAATGATCAGGACTTCCCTCATTCAAACAAAGGTATCCCCAGCTCTCTAAGTGCCAGGAATAGAGAATAGGAGCTCTAAACTCCCCCCTATCCCTGTCATTTCCCATCGGCATTAATGGACTGCTCCGCTGCACGCACCTTTCTGATGGCGGAAAGACTCCTGCCCTCAGGAAACCCGCAGATCATGGTGGAATGTGATCTCTGGGTTTTCTTAACCCTTTAAATGCAGAGGACGAGTAGGACTTAGCAGTCAAGGGGTTATCAACGGTGCGCGTGCATTGTACCCATAGCAGCCAATCAGATCATAGCTGTCATTTTGTCAGTGCAGTTTAGAAAGTGAAAGCTAACATCTGATTGGTTGCTATGGGTCACAGTGCATATTGAATAAGTCTCAACACAAAGCACTGCAGCGGTTCAACATGAAATAATCAATTAAACAGGAGTGTTTTTTTTTTTTAACATTGACTAATTAATTCAGCAGAGGTAATTGCAGTAGTAAATTAAGTGGGAAGTTGGGAGCAAACATGTTGTTCTAGATAGAAGATGTTATGCTGGAAGGTTTGGCACAGTGTATACCAATTAGAGATGGTCACTGACCCCCGTGTTTTGGTTTTGGATTCGGTTTTGGATCTGGATTACCGTTGTGTTTTGGTTTTGGTTTTGGTTTTGCAAAACTGCCATTGCGTGTTTTGGTTTTGGTTTTGGTTTTGTTTGGTTTTGTTTTGCTATTTTTTTGGAAAATCCATGTTTTTGGGCCTAAATTAACCCAATTTAGTGCTCCAACTGTTTTAGAGACAAGTAATCTAATTGTTGAGGTAATAAATCATCCAAAAAAACAGTTTAATTCTTCGTTGGTAGGCCTATTCTACACACAAAACAGATTGTCTTCCTCTCCATCTATGCATATTGGCAATGCAGCCATCGTCTTTGAATGTATATTACACCCTACATTTATAGTTAAATATGTAAAGAAATGGAAAAAGTCAGTTTGGTTTCTGTCTCTCAAGGCCCCCCTCCACTTGTATAAAATACCAAAAAATTCAGCCATTATAGACTGTACAATATTAATTGACATGGAGAAAGCCAGTTTGGTTTCTGTCTCTCTAGGCCCCCCTCCACTTGTATAAAATACTAAAAAATTCAGCCATTATAGACTGTACAATATTAATTGACATGGAGAAAGACAGTTTGGTTTCTGTCTCTCTAGGCCCCCCTCCACTTGTATAAAATACAAAAAAATCCAGCCGTTGTAGACTGTACAATATTAATTGACATGGAGAAAGCCAGTTTGGTTTCTGTCTCTCTAGGCCCCCCTCCACTTGTATAAAATACTAATAAATTCAGCCGTTATATACTGTACAATATAAATTGAAATGGACAAAGGCAGTTTGGTATCTGTCTGCATCAGATCCTCTCTCCACTAGGAGTAAAATAGAAAACTATTCAGCCGTTATATAATCTAGAATATAAATAGAAATTGAGAAAGGCAATTTGGTATCTGTCTGCATCATAATCATCAACATCATCATTAGCGCCCTCGTCGCCTACACAAATCTCCCCCTCATCCTCTTCTAATTCCAAAGTGGCATCCTCAATTTGGGTATCACCGGCTACACTCGGGCTATTAAGGCACACATCAGCAGAATGCTCACGATTAGACATCCCACTGTTGGATGGACTCTCCACAGGGATTGTTGTCATTTGTGAATCAGAGCAAATATTCTCCTGTAATGCCTCACTGTTATCTTGCAGCTCGGCTTTGACGCGTAACAGTAGTTGTGCACCAATTGTAGGCTGGGTAACTTTTTGGGATCTGCCACTAATAGCCAAAGGTGAAGGCCTCATTCTCTCTTTGCCACTGCGTGTGTAGAATGGCATGCTTGCAATTTTTTTTTTATCGTCACTTAACTTTTGCTCAGTTACACTTCTTTTTCGCTTCAATACAGTAAATTTTTTTTGGGTTTTTGTTTTTTGCACTAATTTGAAAACACTCTGTTGTTTGACATCGCCTTGGCCAGATGACGTACTGGGAACACTAACATCAGGACTGGTGACAGAACCTGGTTGCTCATTTAGATCATATGTGGACTGCTTTGAATCCATTCTGAGCGCAAACCACTGGTGAGTGCTAAAAATTATTTAGTAGATTCTGCTGACAGTTATGACTTTTGACAGCCAGAAATATTAATGCACAATTAGGGAGGACACCCCAAAAGCACTGAGGAGTGCTAAAAATTATTTAGTAGATTCTGCTGACAGTTATGACTTTTGACAGCCAGAAATATTAATGCACAATTAGGGAGGACACCCCAAAAACACTGAGGAGTGCTAAAAATTATTTAGTAGATACTGCTGACAGATATGACTTTTGACAGCCAGAAATATTAATGCACAATTAGAGAGGACACCCCAAAAACACTGAGGAGTGCTTAAAATTATTGAGTAGATACTGCTGACAGATATGACTTTTGACAGCCAGAAATATTAATGCACAATTAGAGAGGACACCCCAAAAACACTGAGGAGTGCTTAAAATTATTGAGTAGATACTGCTGACAGATATGACTTTTGACAGCCAGAAATATTAATGCACAATTAGAGAGGACACCCCAAAAACACTGAGGAGTGCTAACATTTATTGAGTAGATACTGCTGACAGATATGACTTTTGACAGCCAGAAATATTAATGCACAATTAGGGAGGACACCCCAAAAACACAGAGGAGTGCTAAAATTTATTGAGTAGATACTGCTGACAGATATGACTTTTGACAGCCAGAAATATTAATGCACAATTAGAGAGGACACCCCAAAAACACTGAGGAGTGCTTAAAATTATTGAGTAGATACTGCTGACAGATATGACTTTTGACAGCCAGAAATATTAATGCACAATTAGAGAGGACACCCCAAAAACACTGAGGAGTGCTTAAAATTATTGAGTAGATACTGCTGACAGATATGACTTTTGACAGCCAGAAATATTAATGCACAATTAGAGAGGACACCCCAAAAACACTGAGGAGTGCTAACATTTATTGAGTAGATACTGCTGACAGATATGACTTTTGACAGCCAGAAATATTAATGCACAATTATGGGGGACAACCCAAAAGCGCTGGGGAGTGCCAAATATGAAGAAAAAATAATAAACCTCTATCCTCCTCTCTGCACTAGCGATTTTGGTTAGAGCAATTGCAAGAACAATATTGTATTCTTTCTCTGTCCCTGCTCTAATTAGCCTATGACTACACCCTGCTCTCTCCCTCTGTCAAATGGCGATGGATTGCTGTGGAGGCGTGTATTTATAAAGTTGAAGTATCGCGAGAACCGAGTCCCGAGATCCGACGACGTCACAATGACGTTCGGCCTCGATTTGGATTCGGAATTGGCGGGAGAGTACCGAGCTGCTCAGCTCGGTACTCGGATACCCAAAGTTCGGGTGGGTTCGGTTCTCGGAGAACCGGACCCGCCCATCTCTAATACCAATAAACATTTCAGTATTAATTCCCTTTAGATTCTATTCTCCACTGCTCGCACTGCCGAAAGATTCAGGTAGAGGGCGCTGTTGGTGAGCGCAGAAAAACATCTGACCATGCAGATGGACCTGACATGTGCTAATTATTAGACCCCTGACTGAACCGCACTGCTTCATGACATAAAAATGTAATCTCGTTATGGAACGCCTGGCTCGGTGTGTAAGAGCTCAGCGCAGTTATCTCAAAAATGTCTGTAAGAGAAAATGAACTGATGAATATACATGCAAAATCTAGTCTTTATTTACTGCCGCTTGTTATTTCTACTGACTGCCACTGCAAGGTCCTTTGGGCTCCATAATGTGCAGGCCGACATCTGTTTGCCGAACTCGCAAGGAAACCAATGACATCTGTTCCACAAAACAAATGGAGCTTATTAATTCTGTTCCCCAAATCCCTTATTACTCACAGTAATCTCCTGCGTTATACCCAGTAGGGATCAGAACAGCGTCCCAACTTTCTGCATTGTATAGAGCGCAATCACAGGGAAACAAAAAGCTTGTGTTTGCTGCGGCAGAAGCCATATCATCATCATCATCATCACCATTTATTATATTGCGCCACCGATTCCGCAGCGTTGTACAGAAAACTCACTCACATCAGTCCCTGCCCCTTTGGAGCTTACAGTCTAAATTCCCTAACATACAAACACACAGACTAGGGTCAATCTTGATAGCAGCCAATTAACCTGCTAGTATGTTTTTGGAGTGTGGGAGGAAACTGGAGCACCTGGAGGAAACCCACGCAAACACAGGGAGAACATACAAACTCCATACAGATGAGACCATGGTCGGGATTGAACTCATGACCCCAGCACTGTGAGGTAGAAGTGCTAACCACTTAGCCACAGTGCTGCCCGTAGCAGCCAATCAGCAATCAGCATTAAGCCATCCAGCGCAAGCCAGACAACAAAGGTCAAAATGCAACGCACATTAATTTTTCGCAAATCCCCCCTTTTGCTGCAGGCAAACACAGGGATTGCGGGCAAAGAGAGCGGCATATTCAGTGTTAAATTTAGTGTCAGCTTTTTACCCACATGTAAAATGAGATTTAGGGGTCCCTGTATAGCAGAGGATGAAAGAATATTTTTCTCCCCACAAATCAATTTATTTTCCCCACAACCCCAGAGATGGTGGAAACCCGGCATCATTCTCCACATTCAACGTGACGCCGTTTACACCTACTGGTTGCACTTCATAGGGGAAAGCGTATTTCAGCTAATAATTAATATGCTCAGACACACGTAGTAAGTTCAGGCCCCCTATGATTAAGTTTAGCCTTAACTGAAGCTGAACAGAGCAGTATTGTAGGAGAAAAGTAGAGCATGTGAAAGTAATGAAGAGGACGCTTCTAAAGTATTCTTAGAACGGGCTTTGAAGTGATGTTTCCACTCTATACACCATGCACATAATTAGTCAGGCTCGCAGTTCTGCAGAAGTAGCCACAGAATGATTTTCCGGAAATAGTTCAGATATAGGTACAGGATAACCTATAATGATGCTATTAAAATAAATTAGGGATTCAATTGGATATTTATTTTATTGCTGAGACTGAACACACCAGCCCATAAACTTTCACCCTCAAAAACTGGCTAGAGATCCTCACCCGCTGACCGCTCTCCTCCTTGTACCAATGATTTGCAGGCTATTGGTTTAGTAAAGGAGTGCTAGATCCAAAACCATCTTTAATGCACAGTGTGTGGGGCAGTTATTTGTCTTATTGATTATCTATCTTCCTGCCAACAGTCATCAGCAGTTATCAGCTTATTCCTGAGGTCTGTCTATCTGAAGAATGAAGAATTTACAAATATAAGGGTCTATTGATCAAAGACCCTTCGCTATTGAAGATTTCCTATATCTTCTGTCATATTATTTACCAATAGAAGTTCGTCAGGGCAAGTGAGCGACGCTCAGCTCCCCGGTTATACTGGCTGGTAGACGGGTGCGGGGTCCTTGTGTGTATGCTGGCTCACGCATTCACTCTGGAACTGGAAATAAAGACTTTGACTGCCAGTTCCAGATAAAGTTTTTTTTCAAAAAAAATGTAAAAAAAATTGAAAAAAGAATAAATAAAATAACTATATTTAAAAAACAAAGGAAAAAAATACTTTATTTCATATTTGCCAACTCTCCCTGAATGTCAGGGAGACTCGCTGAAATAGGGGTGATCTCCCTCACTCCCTGAAGAGTCTGGCATTCTCCCTGATGCTGAGCCAGTACAATCTGTGGCATGATGGCACAGTTCAGAAATTGTGTCCTATGTCCACGTATTGATGCCTATTGAGGTGGCCATTTTCATGGAGACCAAGATTTAATCAAAGACTGACAGGTAAGAAAACATGACTTCAGTAATGGAAACAGAAATGTAAAAGACACTTCAGTCTCTAGAGATTCATTAGCTGCTTTTCTTTAACGCATAGTTGTCTACTCTCCCGGAATGTCCGGGAGACTCCCGCATTTCTGGGTGTCCTCCCAGGAGAGCAGGGCAACATCCCAGTTCTCGCCCCCGCAATAGATAAGTACTGGAGGGCGAGGCTTAGTGACGTTAATATTGCATCATATTAGCCCAATTCATCAAGTCCCGCCCCTGCACGCCCACCTCCCCCGGAATCTCCCTGAAGCCAATGAGGAAAAGTTGGCAAGAGTGCTTTATTTCACTAATAAAGTAGGTTTTCATTAGGTACCACCGGCTGACTACATCCTGAGAGGACAATGGTGGTACTTGTGCTGCCACTGTCCATGATACATAGGGGTCTCCATGATTTGCACGGGGAAGCGCCTCTGGTAAACCAGCGGCAACGGCAATACCTGGCTATAGTCTGCACTGGTCAAGGGGCTTTGATAAACAGTAAAAGCCCTAAATCTAGGGCATTTCACCTGCTGATAAGTAGACCCCATAGCACAGAAAGGCCGTTCCACGGAATGTTGAAGCAAAAGCGGAACTTGAAGATTGTTTCGTCAGAACATTGCAAAACGAAAAACATAGGTGTTATCAGAGGGCTGTCTGCTACTCCATAATAAACATATTGTTACTTAAAAAACATATAACATTTATTTCCTAAAAACTATCATGCACATTATAAAATACAATAAAAACAATTATGTATCACATACCCAAGATAGAAGCGGTTCAGAAGAAGGTGCGGCTGACTATTTGAAAGGTGTATAGATAAATCCTTTGTATTGGACAATTAGAAGGTATGATATCCCAGTTTGAATAAAGGTATCTTGTATAACTCACAGGTATATAACACGGCAGGCTACCTCCTTCTTGTTAAGACTTCTATTATCAGCTGATAACATCTCGCCAAAACAGTGTCTCTCCTCGCACTCTCTATTCGGCAAACAGCAGTCTTAGGTTATAGAAATTCTGATTCTCTGTGAGGGCTCTCGATCAGCTGCTTCTCCGCCTATATAGACCATTTAGATGCCCTCCGCAGCCTGGCACCGGTGTGTTCAGATGGTAATAATAGAACCTTCCAGTTTACACGTTGTGATTCCCCTTTATCTGTGCCAAACTCATATTACAGGTCAATGGCCATGCTCTTCCCCCTTTATCAGTCTGGGAAGAGCAAATTGGAGAAGGAAGGTGGAAATGGTTATGGGATCATAAGGAATCTGGCGGCATAGACATGATGCAGCAACACAGTGGATTATTTGTCAATAAAACATAAATAATCCCTCCCTATGTCCCCCCTCCCCCGATCACATTCTTCCAACTGAATCAAGCTCGTACCTCTCAACAATCTAAGGAAAGAAGTTGGTATATAATTGGCCACACCCTGATTTGTTAACCATGTCCCTTAATGTCTTTACATCTACTCAGAATAAATATTAATATATTTTGCACAGCGTCTCACACCAATAAACCAACATCTGCCTTTTAGAAATAAATTAATTTCCTGCTGATCTTTTGAACAGATTTTGTGACTTCTATTACATAAGTATTGTCATTATAGTTTCCACGTTGGGCAAATTGTAAGCGTATCGTTGTATTATGATTAGACGACCTCTACGTGACCAACTTGCTGTATAATTAGTATTTGGAATGACCAGAGATTCTTAAATGTCATTAATGTTTCACGAGATTCTATATTTGGAGGCCAGAAATGACTCAGATGAATAACCACTTTCTGGTCTAAAGCTATATTTTGTAATTCTCCTTTTTGTATATGTGTAATGTAAGTATTAAGGGAAGTATATACAGAAATATGCTTGTTATATGACTTTACTTAGTTTCTATGTCAGTACGAGTAAATATGCATGCAGAGCATATGGTTAAGTACGGATGTCATTGTGTCCCCCCTTTTCCCCATCATCCATGTTTCTCAGAGCCCTCCTGTCAGTCCTACTGAGTGTGATAATTATCTCACAATACAATATCTTGTGGGCGTGACTTGGTGCCAAGCGGTGTGTGTGACCTAATGGGATGCCGGGAATGACATCATCAAAGGTGTGGTCAAGTCTGAAAAGGATCAAAAATCAGAGAGCAAGGAAAGTGGTTACTGACACAATCATCCGAGTTAGCTCCATAGTCTGCCCAGAGAGAAAACATAAAGCTCTATCTAGTATATGCATTGCCCTGTGCTAGGTACAATTAAGCAGATACTGCATACTTACCAACCTTTGGTAAGTTAATTCCGAGAGATCCCAGGCAGGGGGGGGGGGGGGGGGGCGTGGTTGGAGGGTGGGAGGGGTGGGGCGCGGTAATTTGCATCATTTGGGCCAAAATGACGCGATTCACAGCAAATCATGTAATTTTGAGGAGCAAGATGCCATATGCGGGATATTTGCCTGAATGTCCGGGAGACCCACCCGAATTTTCACCCATGGAGAGTTGGCAGGTATGATTCTGTCTTTGAGTTCATGGTACATTTAAGTGCCAATGATTTCCTGAGTGGAGTGTTTTTATTCAGAGGATATGTAACCTGTGAGTAAAGGCTTATAAACCACCAGAGTAACAAACAATAGGGTGATGTAATAACATGATCCCCGACTTCCAGAAAAGCAGGCACTCTCCGGGTTCCTGGGCGGAGGCGGGGCTTAATGTCGAGATTTGCGTCAACCTGGCTCCGCCTGTGCTGTGTGATGCTGCCAGTCACGGCATTGCACACGAAGGGGGGTGGGGCCAAGCTAACAGAATCACGCCACACCACGCCCACTTGCCATCTTACCTCCCCTTCAGGATCTCCCGCAGGAGATGGAGACAGACATTTTGGGGGCTGGACCGTTCGTAGGAATGGAGTCTGAGGTCTCAGTGATGTCACTATTTCCTTGTAATCTGATAGGATGAATGTTGGACCAGCCAACAAGATGGCTGCCGTTGCTATGGTGACAAGTCCCCTCCTTTAGAGAACATGCAGGTCTTTAACACCTCTCCATCACTGTCTATTTGAACTTGTATGATATATAATTATTAATTATTTTGTCTATAGCTATTATAAAGTGAATATACTGACAGATGTTTTGCCAAAAAAATATCTTATTGTCCCTGCCACTTCTGCTTGGAGATCATCCCGCGTAACCACTACCTCAAAATAACATTTTCCTGCAGGATTCATACAAACCATCAAGGATAGAATGAGGCGGGGTAACATGAACAAAAAATGCAAAAAATATAAGTATAAAGCCACCTTTAAACAGAAACATCCAGATATCTCTGCTATAATAGAGCATTTTCCCACAATTATGGAATTTGTGGTTGAAATCACTTAAATGGCTCTTTACATGGTCCTTTCAGCCAACTATGCATCCTGACCACAAGTTTAATAGCTCAAATAAAACAAGACTTGTAGACTTATATAATCAGCTTATACAGAATTGTTTCTATTGTACGAGATCTCATTAGTGCAAGACATGGAACAGTGACTTCTGTGGTATATAACGTGTAGCAGATCAGTAGAGTAACCATTTCATTGAAGGTTAGGTGGTCCAAAAGAAGCCAAAATACATTTCGATAATAACCTTATTAAAGCAGACAGTATTCACAGGTCTCTGCTATAAAATAGCAAAATTAGGAAATGTCTTTTCACAATTCTTTACGTGAGCATAAAATCCCCATTATTAGGGGCCGGTGATGGATTGCTTATTTATAGCTGAGACATGTGAATACTTTTTGTTTTAAGAGGCTATTTCTAAACCTTCCAGGGATTTAAGGGGTTAGTATCTGACTGTGGCACTAGCAGCATAACACACACCTCAGGCACTGCTAATATCACCCAGCTAATATTTGACTTCCTCGGACTCCTGATTAGATGGGTGCGGAGGAGCTGGGAGTAACTTCTGTTCCCTGATCACATTGGGAACAGGAGCCCCACTTTGTCTAGAGCTCACGCTAGAGGTCATTAAGGTCAAACATATTACCATTGTTCTAAACAGCCTTTAAGAAGGGTAAGGCTATGTAACACAATTCTAAGCATCTTTGAGGTTACCAAAGCTTAATATATTTGGCGCACATGCAGAATATTTTAATACATGTCTTACGCAAAAAATAAAAACAGATGTACGTCCAGTCAGCCCCAACATGTGTTTGCATTTCCTACAACAAATCAAAGATCATAACTCAGAAGTAAACAAAAGTTCTGCTTGGTGTTAGTTAATTTGCCCTGGCAAGAAATTAGACATTAACATCCCCACTACACTACATTGTATAACTGCTGCAGAACCTCATTACGTGCCGCAGCCTGCCACCTAGTGGTCACTTCTTATAGTGAGGGGAAGTAGGATTAGATGAAAGAGCCTTTAAACCTAGGATGCAAATTGATGTCTTAGCATAATACCAAAGTGATACAATGGGATGTTTTGCATTTTATCCCCCTTGTTATGTAAATCAGTGCAAGTGTTGGGTTCTTTTATTCAGCATTTCACATTAAAGCAGGTGACAACCAGCACATTTCACTGACATATTGTTTATGGAATAAATGTGTCATAAAACGACAGTATGAGTATTTAGAGACAGGTGGATATATTTACTAAACTACGGGTTTGAAAAAGTTGAGATGTTGCCTATAGCAACCAATCAGATTCTTGTTATCATTTATTTAGTACATTCTACAAAATGACAGCTAGAATCTGATTGGTTGCTATAGGCAACATCTCCACTTTTTGAAACCCGCAGTTTAGTAAATATACCCACAGGGAGTCTTGGGTGATAGGTGAGATTGCTCCAACAGCAAGCCATCTCAGCTATCTGGCCTTCCAGAATAGAAGGGAGACAAACATTGATTTATTAATTATGGGAGGAATAATGATTTATTTTTTAAGAAGGAAAAAATAATTTATGATTCTATTATGGGTGCAATATGAATATATGATTTTATTATGAGAGTCATAATAATTGACTTATAATGGGGGCAATAAAACTTTATTTATGATGGAGGTAATACGTAATATTTCATAATAGGGGCACAATTTATAGTGCACACTCATGACGCTACAAGTACCAGCATGCAGATGGGCGCAAGTGTGCACTATAAACGGTGACTACTTCATCTTGACACAAGCCAACAAGTAAAACAGTTTCAGAACAGTTTTTACAAAATATGGAAAAGCAACAAAATTGGAATATAAAAAAAAAATTGTCCTGAAGAAGACGGCGTGGTATAGAGAGGCGCAAGGAGAGCTATAAAGGGTGAAAGATATACTATTATGAGGGCTGATGGTTTCGGTTGGGTTTAAACTGGTGCAAGGACTGGCAGTGAGAAGATGTTCACAGTGATATTTCTAAAACTGGCATGGGTGGACATTTTACACATTGAGTAAGGTTTGGAGTTACAACATTTGGGGGGTGAAGCTCATACACCCATGCTGGTTCTTCATTTAGAAATGGGAAGCGCTGCTTGTTCTCTAGTGAAGGTGAGTGTAACCAAGAGTGTAGAGTGTAGAATGTAGAGTGTAGAATGTAGAGTGTAGAGTGTAGAGTGTAGAGGAGGTGAAGCCAAGGATTGTGTGAGGCCTTAACTGGCAACACGAGCAACTGAACAGAACTCTGGACCTCGAATGTCCATCTCCAGCATTGCTCGACTCTATCTGTAGCACACAGGGCTGTTGAATGCTCCTCCAATCTGCATTTGGCTTTATTTAGAACCTAGGATCTCAATGCCACAAAGAAACCAATTCCGAAGGTGGTTGGGAGAATTCCAGGCTGTATATGGGTGCTAGGACCTCGTTAAAGAAAGCAAATGATGGGAAGAAGTGATAGACCCCCATCAATATAATATTATATTAAGGACAAATCTATATTGAAGGAAAAGGATTTACTAGAAATCACTTTAAAATACTAAAAAATAGCCATCTTTTGTTTACATTGGGATTGAAGTGCTCCGTGGAGTGCATTGTATTTCCAGGCATTTTTCCAGAAACAAAGTTGCCCAGAAAATTATATTCAAATATTGGCAACAAATAATCAGCAGAATCGAGGGCATTTGGGGTAACTGTACTCCACCTGTCTGTGCAGAGAGTAGTGTTTTATTCATTTTTAACTAAAATCCACTTAACTACATAGTATAGAAAAGCAGCAATCCTAATAAAACAGTGTGGGTGCAATCATGTAGTAGTAAACGACCGGATAGGCACAAAGTTTTGAGCTACTTCATAGACAAAAATATGTAACAGGTAGTGGGGGAAATAGTAGTGTCAAGGAGTGGAAGGAGTGGTCTGATCCTGATGTGTGACCCAAAAGTTGATTGACAGCATGATTTTTCAATTTGGACACACACATAGGATATCTGCCCCCTTTTTGAACCCTCACATGTTGCAATTTGGGGGCAGAGTTTGTGACCAGCTTCAGAATTGACATTACACCCTACACACTAATGTGTCACAATGATTGTGTCACTGATTTACTGAAGCTGCCCACACATCATTAATAAATTAGTTTGATCAATTTGACAAAACTTACTAACCATTGTACAGTGGGTTGCCCTATCCTAGCCAATGGAAATCTGATTGGATTTAAACCCGATTACCTGATGATCGCTATCTGTGCATTTGTTAGGTCATCGACCAACCTTTAAATAGCAAAGGTTCTAATTGGAATGGATTACATTAATATTATCGGATCTGGGTAATTTTAGCGTACAAGAGTGTGGCCTGATTCGAGTGCCGTAGCAATAAGTAAGAGCCACAAAAGTGAATGTAGTGGGGGGATTTAAATCTGGGCTTGTAGCTTAGTACGTATAGAAATGTTTGTCAAGTAATTCTTTTCATCCATAAATGTTTAGAAATTTCCCCCCTGATTTTTGTTTTGTATGTACCTTGCTGTTTACTAGTTCAGTACACTGTTATTGTGAATTAAATTTAAAATGAAAAAATATCCAAAGAATCTCTCTGAGGGTTTACACACCATTTAGCAGCAGTTTGAGGGTTCATCAAAGAAAACAAGGCAGAATCATCTGCAGTTTACAAGTCAAATTACATAGGATATCCAAAAAGAAAAGTTTTTTTCTGTTATTACAGAATGACTTTTACGCAGACCCAGGTGAACGTCACATAACTACAATTCAAAAGCGTAGAATCTTATAAAAGTAGAATCTTTCCTCCCCGTGCCCCGGTTTCCTCCCACACTCCAAATACATTCAGGTAGGTTAATTATCTGCTATCAAAATTGACCCTAGTCTTTGTCTGTCTGTCTGTCTGTGTGTGTTAGGAAATTTAGACTGTAAGCCCCAATGGGGCAGGGACTGATGTGAGTGAGTTCTCTGTACAGCGCTGCGGAATCAGTGGTGCTATATAAATAAATTGTGATGATGATGATGATGATGAAAGTACAATAGTAAGATTTGACAATCCAGAGACAAGAGGAGTGTCAGAATTTGGTGATCCTGACAGAACTAGAAGGAACTTTAGTACAACAGTAGAATCTTATAAAACCAGGAAGACACAGCAAAACTAGAACCTTATGTCGTAATTGGAAAAAAAAGATCTAGTTGAACCAGGAGGACTTGACATAATCTCATACAATTAATAAGACCTAATAGAACCAAACGGAATTGACAGAAGTAAATTCATCATGACAGAAACAGGAGAGTCCAATATAATAAGGAGGACCGGACCAAAGCAATAAGTCCTGACAACAGAACCAGAAGAGAACCTGACAGAAACATGGTGCAATAGTGATAAAACAGAGAGGACCTCACAGAACTAAAAACAGTAGGAATTGGTAAAAAGCAGCATGACTTTACAGTTCTTGCCAGAATTAGGTCCACCTGATAGAACCTGATAGACAAGGAGAACTTAACAGAACCAATGGGAACCGAAAGAATCAATATGACATAATAGAACTAAGAGAACCAGACTGAACCATGATGACCTGCAAACAAACAAAACTATGTACAATAGTAGGATCTTTTAAAACCAGGCTAGCAGAAATAGAAATTGTCATAGCCACAAAACGTAAACCTGATCAAATGAAGAGGACCTGAAGAATTAGAATAACCCGACAGAACTAATAGTAACTGATAGAACCTGGAGGGTTTGATAGGACCATGAGGACCAGGCAGAACCAGGAGAGTTTGATAGGACCTTGAGGACCATGCAAAACCAGGAGAGTTTGATAGGACCATGAGGACCAGGCAGAACCAGGAGAGTTTGATAGGACCATGAGGACCAGGCAGAACCAGGAGAGTTTGATAGGACCATGATGACCAGGCAGAACCAGGAGAGTTTGATAGGACTATGAGGACCAGGCAGAACCAGGAGAGTTTGATAGGACCATGAGGACCAGGTAGAACCAGGAGATTTTGATAGGACCACGAGAACCAGGCAGAACCAGGAGAGCCTGATAGGACCACAAGGAACTGGCAGACCCAGGAGAGTTTAATAGGACCATGAGGACCAGGTAGAACCAAGAAAGCCTGACAGGGACAACAATGCTTCATAGAGCCAGGCAGACCTGACAGAACAATGATTGCTACAAGAAGGAACAAGTAAGCCAGAGAGCAACAAGATGAAATCTGTGCACAAAAACTTCAATCATAATCAGGTGATTTTATTTTTCTGGCTCTTTATATAAAACCTTGTACACTAATGTCCTTCTTCACTTCTAATCCTAGGATTTCAATTAGAGACTTAGAATAGTCAATTTCAGTTCTGGTCAAGTCATTGTTTCCTCGCTGAGTGATGTGAAATGAATAAGCATCAGTGAGAAGTAAAGCTGTATGAAGGAGGGAACTAATTATTTAGCTCCATGCAGGTACACAACACAGTATACAATGACACACACATCATGCAATGAGTGCACCTCACCACATGTGTAATTAGCAATATAGCTCAAACACAGGGACTTGCCCCAAAGGCTCTCGCTCATAGATCGCCTCCCCCCCCCCGTCTCTTTCATGTTCTCCCCCTCTCTCCTTCTCTCTCCCTTTTTATAGTGCTGAGAAGTGATTGTCGCTGGATAAAGCCTGCCCAGAAAACATAAGGAGGGAGAGAGACAGTGTGTGGGAGACAGGCAGAGATACACAGGTTGTACTAGAGATCCCCAAACAGAGACATGGAGAGACACTGCGAGAGACAGTCATCCAGGTGATAGGTTGTAAAGAGAGAGACAGACAGACTGCAGCAGATACAGACTGAGGGAGACAGTGAGACCACCGCAGTGATACAGAGAAGAAGAGGAGAGAGAGAGAGGCAGGGAGACACATAGGAGACAGATAGGGACTCCCAATACAGACAGTGTGACGGATAGACTGCATCCCCTGTGGATGTGACAGCTCTTCTTTCCCAGCTGCTTCCTCCCCCTCAACCAATCCTCACTCCGTCTGTTTGTGAGTCTCATCCCTCCTCCCCCGCCCTGGGCTGCTGGTCCCTGAGCATCCCTGAAAGAGAGAGCTAGAGAGAGAGAGAGAGAGAGGGGGAGGAGAGAGGAGAGAGAGAGAGAGACAGGAGAGAGGGCTGTGTCTGCTCGTCACGTCCGGAGACATCCAAGTATGATCGTCCGGCTCCCAGCTCCGAGACCCCAGTGACGGGGAACCTCTTCCAAACAACCCCCCCTCTCTCCTCTTCCCTCTTTTTTCCTTCTCTTCCCCTTCTTTATCCTTTTTCCTTTCCTTTGCCCCCTTCCTCGGTCCTCTAGTCCTTCCCCATCCCTCTCTGCCTTCTCTCAGCCCTTACCTCTCTCCATCTATCCCCCCGGCAGTCCCTATCTGTACCCCAATCCCTCAGCTCTTGACATCCTGGTGTACCTCTCACCTCTTCAGCATGGGCTGCATTGGGTCTCACAGTGCAGGTAAGAACCTCGTCCAAACCTACACACTGCATGCTCACTGCAAGATGATAACACTGGACCACAACACAGTCTATACACTGCAATATAACAACACTTGGTCATAGCACAATCTACATGCTGCAAGGCAACACCAATGGACCTTAGTGCAATTTACACTCTATGTCTACACTGGACTTAAACACAAATGGAATTATAGGCAAGTCTTGGGCATTAACATACCCTGCATGCTGCAGAAGCACTGCATACAACGCTGCACACTTGATATTTAACCCAATCTATACACTGGCAGTGCAACACAAAGGTGACACATTCAATATTGCACTGTGTTATGCAGAAGGCTGTATTGTGCACACTACATCATTGCATTCCACAGTTAGCACTGACCAAGGGGACACAATGCAGGTAAGACACAGAAATGTGCTTTATCTGCATTGCTATTTGTGTCCAGACAACCTGCAATACACCAGTGTAATGTTGTCAGGTGTTATTAAGTTGTAACTAGCCTATGTTTGTGTGCGTATGTGTCCATATCCATGTTTGAAGTTTTTGTGTAGGTGTATAGTGCAGGAGACGGAAGGGGCATATTGATGCAATCTATGCTCAGACATTATCCACGACAGTATGTGTGTAGACTTCTAATGTATCTTTGCAACGTAATGCACTGTGACTCAGAGTATGGTACCTATTCCCAGCTTGGCTGTGGACAACGGTGTGCATGGTATTCTGGGACAATGCTCTGCAGGTATTAAGGAAACTATTATATTGTGTTATCGTGTACACTGATTATGGCATCTTGGGGTCACAATGGGATATCCCCTCCCTTGTGAGATACAGAGACACGTAGTGGCTGCTTTATGTATGACTAGTGATTAGTATGAGTCAATGATTCCTATTTGCTGTCAGCGGGGATGAAAATGAGAAATGTATCATAATTTATCTTTACTGGCAAAATAGCTCCCATAAACCAGTGTTTATATGTTGTGCTGTAGCCTTGGTTTGTTGTATATATTAGAACAAGAGTGACACCCAGTGGCGGAGTTGCAGTAGGACACCCTGCTTCTTGTTCAGTCTTCCTTAGGGCAGTTTTAAGCAAAGGTTTACAACCTGTGAGTTGGAACCCCAAAGGATCTGTTTTTGGGTCCCCCCTGAATGTCATATATGTAATTCATTCTATTGGGAACCGTCTCTTTTGAGGTCTGAGAATAGCTGAGCGCTACTGTTACGATTGCCCCTGACCAGTCACTGCTTTCTTTGACTTTGTAAACTTTCTTTATAATATCTATTGGTAAATATAAGAGACAGTCTATGAAATGGATTTTGCACAGAATATGTGAATATTAGAAAATCAATTAGTTACACAATGACATGGCAGGTCAGCCGTGTTTAGTTTTTGTAGGAAAGTCACTATGGGGTAAATGTATCAAGCTGAGAGTTTTCCGTCGGGTTTGAAAAGTGGAGATGTTGCCTATAGCAACCAATCAGATTGTAGCTATCATTTTGTAGAATGTACTAAATAAATGATAGCTACAATCTGATTGGTTTTTCAAACCCGCCGAAAAACTCTCAGCTTGATACATTTACCCCCGTGTGTATATGTGGCATCACTGTGTATACGTTAGTACATACAGCCCTTTGTTATTAGGGAATTTTTATTATTACAATATTAAGTAGATCTCAAAAGTAGGCAAAGATTTGTTGAGATATATTATTATTTAACAAATTACAGGACAAATGATATAATAATATTTGTCCAAAATAATATAAAATACTTTTCAATATTCTCAAAATATTTTCTGGATTGATTATGTTTAAACCAGAAATAAAAGATATTTTGTAGAAAAACAAGTTACTGCAATGATACGAGGTGACCATAGGCAGGGCCATCTTTTCCATTAGGCACGATGGGCAGCTGCCCGGGGGCCCCACGGGCAAGGGGGCCCCACAGGCACGGCTCTTAATGAGAATAAATAATCCTGCAAAAGAAAAAAACCTGCAAAAAAAAACCTTCAAGGGTCACTGAGCAAGTACATCTATCTATCTCTATCTCTATATATCTATATCTATATCTGTATCTGTATATATCTATATATCTATATCTATATCTTGGGGCCCCGGTGCACTGCTTTGCCCGGGGGCCCATAATGTTGTTAAGATGGCCCTGACCATAGGTCCTCTCTGGAGGTGGATATAATAAGTCTGCACATCTTATGTTGGAATTTCTGGTGTTTGTGATTTAAAGCCTGAAATCAAGATAAACCATGTCAGACCTTTATCACCTTTAATGTGACCTTGCAACCAACACAATGCAAGTGAAAAACAAAACAGTTTTTAGAAAAAATAAATGAAAAAAAAAAAAACTACATCACCTCGATTGCATAAGTGTGCAAACCCTTTCATAATGGGACTGTAGCTGTGTTCAGAGTTAACCAATCACATTCAAAATAATTTTGAAAGGTAATTAGCATACACCTACCAGCAATGAAAGTGTCTGTGATTAACCTAAAATAAAGATCAGCTGTTCCTGTAGGATTTCTTGGTTGCGTCCTATGGGGATGGGTCGTGGTCCTCAAGGAGCTATCAAAACATCTATCATCATCATCACCATTTATTTATATAGCACCACTAATTCCGCAGCGCTGTACAGAGAAATAATTCATATCAGTTCCTGCCCCATTGGAGCTTACAAACTAAATTCCCTAACATACACACACACAGACTGACAGACACACAGACTAGGGTCAATTTGTTAGCAGCCAATTAACCTACCAGTATGTTTTTGGCGTGTGGGAGGAAACCGGAGCACACGGAGGAAACCCACGCAAACACGGGGAGAGCATACCAACT